>NC_090924.1:475413602-475714086 GCF_040938575.1 Ambystoma mexicanum | reverse complement strand
GATAGACTTCTTAGGTTTCACAATAGATACCATGAAAGCAGTCCTCATACTTCTGGGGCATGAAGTGAGAGCAATCAAGAAGGAACTGAGGGCAGTCATAGCGAAGAAGACTATTTTGCTTCGCAGTCTAGCCAGGACAGTGGGGCTTCTTGCGGCCTCGATGCAGGCAATATTCCCCGGGCCCCTGCATTACACAGCACAGATGCTCAAGATCCGACACTTGCAAGGACGAGTATGCTACCATCAGCTGGTGACTCTAGATCAGGACGCTATTACCGAGCTCCATTGGTTGCTTCAGAATATGGAAGCCCGGAACAGTCGAGCAATTTTCGGCCACGTGTGATACTCTTACCTGCGCTCCACGGGGGCGTCGTACGAAGCTGAGCGATGAATGTCTGCACGTGCGTTGCACGTAGCTGAGTGATGAATGCCTGCACGTGTCTTCTGCTTCTCACTACTTCTTCTTCAGGGGAGCGTTTGCCTTAGGTGTTTTATTGGCGGGCTCTCTGTCCTGCAATTGAATGCAGGGGCGCAGTAATGTTGCAGCCTCTCTTCTGGATCTAGTTGCGTCACTGATCCTGCAGGCTGTAGCGGAGTCCTGAACAACTGTGGCTCTGTAGGTAAGTCTCTATGCCAATAGACACTTGGTATAGTTTGCTTAAATGTTCTTATTTGCCACAGTTCTCACTTTTGTTCATTCTCTTACAGGTGTGGTTTAGGAGGGTGCCAGATGAAGGATTGCCGTCTCCCCATGATGCTGAGCAGAATTCCTGCAGGTGAGTATTAGCGCAAGAGCGCGGCATTGAAATGTACAAAATGGTTATTTTCCTTTGCGCGACTAACCTGCTGTTCTTTCTTTTCTGTTCTGCAGGTGCGGTGTGACTCCGGAGCGGCGAGCGCGTGAACTGCTTCAATGGAATTCAAAAAGAGCGCAGCCTCCGGGTGAGTATTGGCTCTCTATGCGTGTGTTTCCTTTCTGCAGATGCGACGATCCTGAGAGCGGCAGAAGGAAAGGCCTTTAGGATGGACTACTTCTCAGGTAAGGACTCAATCTCTGCTCTTGGTCTTGTTCTCTCTTCCGTTCCTTTCTCCACAGGTGCTGATGGTTCGTAGTTCCCAAGGCAGGCGTGGCTGAAGACCGGGTAACTGGAGCTAAGAAGACACGGTGAGCGTTACGCTGCAGGAGTGCAGAATAATGCGAAGCGTGTTGAGTCCTTAGGGTGTGGTTTATATAGCCTTGCACAAGTAGTCCGAGGTAAAGTAGTCCCTTCAGCCACACCCTGCACAAGTAGTCCGGTAATGTAGTCCTTCAAACCACACCCAAAGCTAGACTGTATGGCTCAGTTCTTTCAGGCTGGCCCATGTGTGTTTCCATGCTCCCTGCAACAAGATGGAATAATATGAGCCTGGCGCCAATGGTGCCAGGACGGACTCCAGGAAGTCCTACGGCAACCTTTTGGGGCCTTAAAGGTCCCCATGGGTGCCAGCAACTGGGGTAGGCTGGTCTGCTCCTGATGTATGGGGGCATGTATCATGACAACATGCCAGACATAGTGATAGAGTCTGACGCAAGCAGAACAGGCTGGGGAGCCAGATGGGAACAGGCAGAGACAGGAGGGAAAGGGTAAGAAGAAGAATTGAAGTTACATATAAACTGTCTCAAACTCCTAGCAGGGTCTTTTGCAGTATGCACTTTCACCAAAGAAAGGGCCAGATGTTGTCTCTAACTCAAGATGCACAACATCTCAGCCGTACGCTACATAAACAAGCTTGAGGGGACCAAATCCAAGATGCTGGCAGAGCTAGCGAAAGACTTCTGGCATCATTGCCTAAAACACCAAATTGCAGTGTCAGCAGAGTACTTACTAGGGATTCAAAACAGTGTAGCAGACTGGAATTGGTGGTATCTCGTAGACTCCAGCAAATGGAAGCTACATCCCCAGGTATTCAGCCAGTTACAGAAGATCTAGGGTCCTCTAGGCACTGATCTTTTGCTTCCAGACTGAACGTGCAGACGCACAAATACTTCAGTTGGAAATTATACCCGGGGGCAGCGGGGACAGATGCCTTCTTGCACCTGTGGAGCGGAGCAGTGCACTATGCCTTCCTGCCCTTCATCATGCTGAGAGCCTTTTGAAAGTCCCAGGCCTGGTTGCCACTAACGATGGAACTTTCTTCGCATTTCCAGAGGATAGATCCTCATTGGCAGGACCTTCTTCTCGTCCCAACCGGCCTGCCTCACCCATTGGTAGAAGCGGTCACGCTACACCTAATTGCCTGCAGGGTCTCAGGAAGAGATGGGAGTTGCTAGGCATTTTGCAACTCGCTGTCAACTTTATCAAAGAGTTCTGGGTGCCTTCCACTATACAGAAATATGGTGCTGCATGGGACTGGTGGACCCAATGGTGTGCAGAACGTAGTATAAATCCCATTATAGCCCATGTAGTTCACCTCCTCAACTTCTTAGCAGATAGGTTTCAAGACGGTTGCGCTTATAGAACGCTAAGGGTCTATAGATCAGCTGTGTCAGCAGGGTTACGACAAAGTAGAAGGTGAACCGGTGTGGGAGCATCCCAGAGCCGTGCACCTTCTCAAAGGAATAAAGCTGAAGAGGCTACCAGAGCCGAAGTATGATGTGTTATGGGACGTCAGAGACGTATTGAGAATGATAGCCTTTCTCGTTCGCAGCTCTCAGGTAAACGAACAATGCTGTTATGTTTAGTAGCATGTCGCAGAGTATCAGATGTCAAGGTGCTTGAAATAGACAAGAAGATATTTTATCCAGAAGGTGTGGCATTTAACATAGCTAATAGAACGAAGAGTGACTCAAAGATCATTTCCTAACCTTATATTGCGGAGAATAAGAAAATAAGCATAGCGCAATGCATAAAGGATTATGAAGAAGCGACAGTGCATCTTAGACCGGAGGGCGTAACACAACTGCTTATAGCGCCTAGGAGACCCCATCACTCGTAGCTACAGAAACAATTGCTAGATGGGTTAGAGAAGTGATGCAGCGGGCTGGTATAGACATCCTTATCTGGGGAACATTCAGCTAGGGGAGTGATGGCTTCGAGAGCTTTCTCAGTAGGAGTGTCATTGCAAAACAATGCTACGTGAGCACAAAAAGACCACTTTTTTGTTAGGGGCTTGTGAGATGTGGCCAGAAATACACGGACAGTAGAAGGTTCCCAAAACAAGCTACCTATAGATGTCTACATCTTGATTGGAAATTCAGGATGGTGTGAGGTAGCTATAGGTCAAAATCTTGTGTGAAACATATATCACAAAATATGAACAAGGCTGGTTTTACAAAAAAATATATTGGCCCTCATTACGACCCTGGCGGAAAGTGACTGACCGGACCGCCACAGCGTAAATAGCGTTTCCGCCATTGCACGATGGAGCAAAGTGCGGCCCATTCCGACCCATCGGGCACGAGCACCACGGCATGGCGGAAGTGCAAAGTCCGCGATGGCGGAAATGACCCCAAAACGGCCCACACCGCCGCCGTATGGCGCCCTAGGTGCAATACCGCCACCCATCTTAGCGGACACCGCAGTGAGCGCCAACCGGAAAGTACGGTGACCGTAAATATACGGAAACGGAAGTAAAAACATGGGCCCGGAACGGGAAACATCCCGCCGTACACCTATAAAACCACAAAATCCACACAACCACTAAAAACACTACCCTGAAACACACCCCAACCCGTCATCCACCCTAGCGAAACCAAGAAAAATGGGAAAAGTAGCGAAGAAAGCGTGCGACCGCAAGCGGCAGGTCCACTTCTCCCGTGAGGAACTCACCGTGCTAACAGAGACCCTCCAGGAGAATGCTGCCGTCGTCTTCTCCACGCAAATGACCAGGACGGCACTTGCGAACAAGAAGGCCATATGGGCTCTGGTGGCACAGCGGGTAAGTGCGGTGGGGACCGCACCCCGCAACCCACAGCAATGCAGAAAGCGATGGGACGACCTGCGGATATGCGTCCGTAGCATACTTTCTGCCAACCGCAACATTGCCACAGCCACCGGGGGAGGTCCTGAATATCCCATCAAGTTGACCCCCTGGGAAGAAATCTGTGCCTCCACCATTGGAATGGAGAGCATAGAGGGAGTCGGAGGGATGGAGAAAGGAGTGCAGACATCCGAAGAATCAGGTAGGTGGCCCAAATAAAACAATGCTAAATCCACAATTTCCAATCATGTGAAGTACCATGTGTCCCCATAGTGCAACAGAAACACATGTCCAGGAGAACGTCCACACACATTGGCCTGATAGCGCACTTTAAAACTCACAATAAATACATAAATAATTAAAAACCCCTAAAACACCCACTACACGTGCAGCAGGCACACCCTAACTGCAGGCTGCCAAACAACTGCACCCTCACTCCACACACAAATAAAAGCACCTCCAAGGCCCCGACCCAAATCACCCTCAGGTACCACCCCAATGCATGTGATACAATGCCATTCCAATTCCCACAGACCCATTAATAACCCTCGCCCTCCTTTACTCCACCACAGGGTCCGATCCAAACGACGAGCATCAGGACACCCCTACCAGCACACCTGCAAAGAGGGCCAAGACCAACGGCCAAAGACCCTCCACCTCAGCTGCACGCATCAAGACACGGCAGCAGCACAAATCAGGTGGCAGCACAGAGGAGGGAACATCAACAGGCACCCCAGCAGCCAGCATGCCCACAACACCACCACCACAGGTCCCCCCAATGGATGCCACAGAAGGCACTGCCTCTGGTGACAGCAGCACCATAGGTGACACCCCATTGATGGCAGCATGCTCCGACACAGAAGACGGGGATGTCAAAGTCAGATCCATCCATGACCTGTCCCAATCCCCCTGTCTGTCCCATCCCGTACAACATGAGGATACCACGCAGGGGCACCCACAAGACGACGACTGGCCATCCCCCACAAGCCCTGTGGCAAGGCAACATGAAGTCACCAGCCCCTCTGTGACACCACCGCAAATGGCCATGGCCCAGCAGAGGCAACAGTCCCTCGACCAGTTAATCGTGCAACAGCAGCAACTGGCCACGCTCCTCAAGGACCATGCCGATGAATGTGGGGGCACTAAGGCAGACATAGAAACATCAACTGAGACACTGAGGGCAGAAAAGGAGAGAAGTACAGAGACACTAAGGGCACAAATGGAGAGTAGCACCAAGAGCCTGAGAGTACAAATGGAGAGTAGCACCGAGAGCCTGAGAGTACAAATGGAGAGAAGCACCGAGAGCCTGAGGGGGGAACTGCATGCGACGTCCAAAGACGTATGTGCCGAACTTGCCGCAGTGCGCCGTGTGCTCACTGAGCTCTCACAAACCCTTAGGGACATGCATGGACGTGAGCAGGCAGAGACATCATCCGTTGCAAGTTCCGTCCAGGGCAGCCCCCAACGTAGATCTGGGAGGAACCTGCGCTCCACAGGCAGGGGTGCCCCTGATACCCGCAGAGGGGGCTTGCAATAGCGACTGCCCACTGACAATGAGCATCTTTGGACACTGGTGTTCGGGGGGGAGGTAGGAGGGTGGAGGGGGTGTTTTGGGCTCACTTGGGTGGCGGGTCGATAGGGTGTTCAACATGATATCACATATGCCATAAACAATGCACGATCAACCAATGAGATGTGTGGACAATGATCTTTGTGTACTAGGCCATCATAGGCGTACAGTCCATATTGTGCATGTACCAGACACACACAGTGCCACGAGTACCGTGTCCATGTATCAGCCACCAGGCGTGAGTGCTAGAAGCATGCATCAATGAGATGCTGACGAATGTCACGGCCCTCCGGTGCCTCGCAGACTCCTTGAGGTGCTGCCACATCCCCACCCTCATCATGACCATCTTCAGGTGCTTGCAGTTCTGCGTCAGGGGGCATGGGCACATTTCTACGTACGCACATGTTGTGGAGCATGACACATGCCATGACCATCTTTGCAACCTTCTCATGGCGGTACAGGAGTGCCCCGCCAGACCTGCTGAGGCAGCGGAAACGAGTCTTCAGTAGGCCGAATGCCTGTTCAATGACTACACGGGTACGTGAGTGGGCATGGTTGTAGTCCTCCTCATGCTGGTCCCGTGGGTTCCGGACTGGTGTGAGGAGCCATCTCTTCAGTGGATATCCAGCATCACCTGTATGTGGACGATAAACGTATGATGTGGAATGCCATTGCTACGTACGCACACCCCCCCCCCCCTTCCTGCCAGGTCATTGCCGAATCACATACCCCACATCATCATGCATGAAATGAGACTCACCGAGTAGCCAGGATCTGTTCCCTGCGTGTCGCTCCATGTAGCGTGGTATTGTAGAGTTCCTCAAGACCATAGAATCATGGGTTGATCCAGGGAATCGGGCACAACAATGTGTAATGATCCTGTTGGAGTCACACACCATTTGTACATTCAGGGAATGAAATTGTTTTCGGTTGCGGTACTGGGCCTCCATGGCATGTGGGACGACCAATTCCACATGGGTGCAGTCGATGGCACCAATGCAACCCGGTATGCCGGCAAGTGCATGGAATCCCACTTTTGTGTTGGTAATTTCCTGCTCCGAGCGTGGTAGAGAGATGTAGTCGTCTGCGTGCTGCAGGAGGGCATCGAGCACTTGCAATAGTGTCCGTGAGAACAGTGGCTGAGAAATGCCATGCAACTGTCCGACTGTGTGCTGGTAGGTGCCTGTGGCCAGGAAGTGGAGTACAGACACCACCTTCAGTAGGGGTGGGATGGCGGTTGGGCTATCTATCATGCTGACAAGGTCAGCCTGTGTCATGTCCACAATGGCGGCTATGGTGTCCCGGTCCAAACGGTAGAGGGTGTGGATCTGCTCATCAGTGAGGTTGAACGGATGTGCTCGGAGGCGTGGGATTGCGGGCTGCCTGCGTGGTGGTAGTGGCTGTGCTGGCGGCCCTTGCTGGCCCTGCCTTGGCCTCCTCCTCCTCCTGCGTCTCCTCCGTGCGGCCGGTTGTAGTTGGTGTTCGTCTTCTTCTTGGAGTTGGAGTACTTGCAGTGCTATCAGGTCCCCCAGGGCCAACATCGCGAGTCCTGCCGGTAGCATTTTGGAGTGGGTGTGGTTGTGGGAGGAGACTGGGTGTGCAATTTATGTGTTTTCAGGCTGTATGGCCTCCACCTGTGGTGATTCATTCCACCTGTGCAAGCTGCTCTCCCCTTTGGCCGAGCACGTCCCGCACACAACGCTGCAATTCGAGTAATGGCATCTTGCTATTGCAATCATGTATTTGTACCCGATGGCCGTGTAACATTGGTTGATATGTACATTCGGCTATGGTCCCATTGTTTCACATACAATCTTTGCAGTCGCGAACAGACTTGTGAAGGGTCAGTGGAACGTAGTACTCGAGTAACGGTGGGCCCTCATGCATCACTGTACCGAGTTGCACCGACGGGCGGGGCGTCCCATTTGTGGGTGAAGGCAGTTGCCATTTTCACACACAGCCGCACTAGATGGATTAATTTGTGATTTCAAACGGCCACAGATGCCTTTTCGACGTGATGTTGCAAATGAGGAATTCGAAGGGCGGCGCTTTCGGTTTTCAGCTAGCGGCGAGGAGATGCCCACAGGTCTGACTGCAAATATAACGTTCTATTGTTCAATGTCCTTGAGACAGGGGCCATGGCGAGGATGCAATGATTGATATGAATAGTTTGGGATGCGCAATAGCGACGTGGGCGATGAGGCCGGACGTTCCCAAATACATGTTACTTCACAACACTGGAATTACGGGCTGGGGCACTGTGGATTTTGCAGGCTGCATAACGCACAGACTCAATGGATATTTCTAATGTTATGTGAGTAAATATTCAGGCGTTTTTATACCGGGATGAGGGAATGATGAATGGATGCATGGGCAGATGATTTGATACAGAGTTTGCCATGTACAGGGCTTCTTGGAATCTGTCCGCCTCCCCTGCGCTATGTGATGCAGGGCTGCCATAGTGGGACCATCGTCTATCTGGCCTTGTTGAGCCCTCCCTGTCTCGACGCGCCTTCAGACACTTGTGTCCATGCACGTTAACATTCCCATCTGATGGATTCTGTTTTCACAGACGCATGCACAGGTACACTCGTTTGTGATGGTGTTTACACCTCGATATAGATGGTTATGAGTCGCAAGTGGTTTTGGGGTGGTGATGATCCTTTGGAGTGGGCTAGCATGCATATGGCTGTGGATTTAGTGTGATCATTGAAGTGAGTTGTTCGAATGTAGTTCTGATGGCCATTCTGTTCTTTTTCTTTTCTTTTGGTTGACAGGTATCTCCTCCCCTTTTGCCACTGCCATCTGTATGCCACTCCTGCAGATGGCTTTTACTCCCGACACCTGCTGCTTCGTGTTAATCAGTGGAGCAGCATTACAATCTTATGGGACGATCGCCAATGGGCCACATGCCCTTACGCAGTACTAGTGGCTCGGAGCAACATTTCGGCCTTTCAGCTGGACTAGTGCCTCCCCATTGGGACGGCCCTGCGGTTCTGTGCGCTTCCATGTTGCCTTTTCGTACGTGAATGTGGCTCTGTGTACCATGATGGAACAGGGCGTCACACAAGTAGTAGCTGGTCATTTCTTGCGGATGCAGCCCACAATGGTGAAATGTGTTTTGGAGTTCATGGCCTAATGGCTGTATGGGCTTGGTGATTTTGTTGTGCATTAAATTTCTATTCTGATATGGGCCGTGTATTGTTCTTCTTTGCAAGTGATGTGGCATATTCCTATTTGGGGAGCGATGTATTGTGAGGAGATCTGCATTGGGTTCCAGCTTCGGAGTTTAGTTGCGTGGTACTGTGCTGGGCGCGTTTGCCTACGAAGCCCAGTGAGGTCAGGGATGGGGGCTGCCAATATGACTGTTTGAATGTTGTCATGCTCAGGGGCGGGGGATTGGGTTTTGTGTAACAGATGCCGGTCAGCCAGGTGGACTGGTGGAATGATGTGATTTTCGGAATATTGCTGGTCACAGGTGCCTGTGTTTGCGTGCGTTTCTTGGTGGGGGACTGTGGTCATGTCCATTGGAATGGCTTCTGTATTCGTGCCATCTGTGCCCTGCAGCTCCCATTGGCCCCTCTTGTGATTCTTTTGTTCGTTGGCATGCATGGGTGACTTGTACATTTCACTGGTTGCATTGTGACTTCATTGCACCTACGGGGAGTTGTACTTTGTGGGCAGGGAGCGGTGTACAGGCACTCAGTGGGGCCGTTTACGGTTGATTCGCGATGCCGTACTTCTCACCATGGCGGAATGGTACTTTCCGCCGTGCTTGATGGCGTTAGGTACATGTCCGCTAGGGTCGGAATTCGCGTACCGTTGCGCCATGGTGGTATTTACGGTTTGGCATGGCGCGCGCGCGCGTACTTGGTGCAGTTAGCGTTGGCGTTCACTACGGTGTCGCTAATGGCATCGTACTTTGCGGTGACGGGTCATAGTCACACCGAGCGCTATTCGATGGCGGTATTGCATTTCCGCCATCGTTTTTCGATTTCCGCCAGGGTCGTAATGAGGCCCATTGAGTTTTATTTTCTGGTACATCATAAAAAGAAGGACATATAATAGTCCATTCTTGGTTTTAAAAAAATATATTTTCACATATGAGACAACATAAAACAAAAATACATGGAAAACAATTTTCAAGAATAGAAATGTCAATTTGAATATGTCAAAACTGAATTAAGCTCATCATTAACTTGAGGTGGTGTTAAAACCTATAGCTACCTCACACCATCCTGAATCTCCAATCTAGATGTAGACATCTATAGGTAGCTTGTTTTGGGAACCTTCTACTGTCCATGGAGTGTCATTGCAGGACATAATGAAATCAACCGATTGGTCTTCTGAATCAACGTTTAAGACATTTTATTTTAAGCTTGTATCAGATCAGTGGCGTAAGACAAGATGTGGGGGCCCCCCTGCGAGCCATGCTGAGGGGGCCCCCCAACTAAGCAACATATCAAGGGTCGCGCCACACTCCGGACCGGCCTAGATTATCACACTTGCACAATACGTACAAACGTGCTGCTGAACGGATATGCCGCACACTGCACTAGGAGAAAGATATAAATATGTATTTTAATATAACATACAGCACACTGTCTGAGAAAAATTGGCTAAAAAGCCAGAGTGTTTGCAATTGTTTTGTAGGGTAACACCAATCCAATAGATGCAAGTCAACAACAGTGCACAGGAACATTAATTCTTTGCTATTAAAAATTCCATGCCACAATGAAAACATGTCCAACTGGCTGCACAATGTAGACCAGTGCAGACATGTAATAACAATATAGTAAAGCTTGCCAGGCCACATTTAGACATATCTAGACTGGTTGCACTAAAATGGCAGTCAAAGCAATAGCACTCATCAAGAATATAACACACATTCAAGCCTGTGTCTCTGTGGCCTCTAACAACACAGCCAAACTCTTTAAAATCTGAAGAGAACTGGTCAATCCTGTTGCAGTCTTTACATCTCCTGTTCCCTCCCAGGCCCTCTGTATGGCTCTGTCATCTCACTTCTACGCTAAAACTCAGGACATCCTGTCCTCGATCTCCTCTTCCTCTCCCTCTTCCTCTCTCGGCCCCCCTTTGGCCATCTCTACCTCTCTTCCTCCTTTCTCCTCTTTCTCTCTGACAACACCTGACGAAGTCTCTAGACAAGTAGGATCTATGAAAGTGTCATCCAAACAGGTGCTCTCCTGCTCCCCATGAAACATTAAGAACCATATCGACACCCTCACTCCAGCCTTGACCGATTTCTGTAATCACTCTTTCCCCTCTCCCATTAAGCACTCCCTTATGCACCCACTCCTCAAGAAGCTTTCTGCCGATCCTGCCTGCCCGGCAAACTATCGCCCAATCTCCATCACCCCTTTCCTGGGCAAACTGTTGAAAAAGTTGGCAATCTCCCAGCTTACTCTCCACACGGAATATGTTGGTTGTCTCCATGACCATCAGTCTGGCTTCAGAGCTGCCAATGACACGGAAACTGCTGTCCTGTACACCTGTGATTCCAGCATTGATTTCAGCATCTCTAACCTTGATTCCAGCATTCCTTCTGTCCTCATCCTCCTTGATCTTTCCTGTACTTTCAACACGGTCAACCGTGCCATCCTGATCAATCCTGATCAATCGACTCCATGAGAACCTGGGCATCACGGATCAGGCCCCTGAGTGGCGGACCTCCTTGCTCTTGGACTGCCCCTCTCAGGTCCAACTTGGTCCCTTTCTCCCTGCTCCATCCTCTCACTCTGGTTTTTCAACCTCTATGTGGCCCCTTTGACCTACCTGATCTCTCCATTCTCCTCTAACTTTCAGTGTTATGCGGATGACACTCCGCTTTCCTTTAGGCTCCCCTCATACTCCTCTCATCTCTCGCTCATTCGCGACTGTCTATCCGCGATTCAGGATTGGTGTGCCTCCAACGATCTCTGCCTTAATGTCAGAAAGATGGAGATCCTTCTCATTTGGACTCCTGCCCCTGCTTTCCCTCTCTAACTCTGGCCGTCCACATTGGGCCCTCTTCCTTCGCCTTCCTGTGAGGCAAACAACACTGGTGTCATCTTTGACTCCACTCTCTCTTTCTCACCTCACATCTTGGACGTCGCCAAGAAGTCCCACTACCAGCTGCTCCTCCTCAAAGGGACTCTTCCCTTTCTCACTTTCCCCCAGAAGCTCACTGTCTGTAGAGCCCTGGTTCTCTCTAGGCTGGACTACTGCAACAGCCTCTTTCTCATTCTGCCTTCCTCTACTATCCAGCCCCTGCAACTAATCCAGAACAGGACTGCAAGACTTACCCTTGGCCTCAAGCACAGGGATCGTATCTCTCCAGCCCTGAAATCTTTCCACTGGCTCCCAGTTGCTGCAAGTATCAAGTTCAAGACCCTTTGCATTGTCCACAAGGATTTCTGGGCCCGGGGCCCGCACTACATTCAACGCTCTCTTCCAAAATATCTTCCTTCTCGAGCCCTTCGCTCAGCTACTACAACTCTCTAAGGGTTAGACGCTTCTCCAGGAAGAGAGTGGGGTGTAGATCTCTCTCCTCTGCAGGTGCCTCCCTCTGTAATAGCCTCCCTTCCCCTCTCAAGCTTTAGTGGACCACCTGAAGTTCTGGAAGCAGCTCAAAACCTTCCTCTTCTCCTCTGCTTTCTCTCTCTCCCTCCCCTGCTGGCCTACCTGACCTACCTGTTTGCTTTACCGACTGGTTGCTTGGCTACCCTCAGAGTCTCACTGAGTCGAGGTTCTTTCTTGATCAGTCACCCTTGCACTGCCTCTGGTCCTACCATGCACTTAGGGGCTGTAACTGTAACCCTACAGTCCCTTGTTCTCCTTGCACTACCCAGAGCTGTGCTGCCCTGACAGCACTTACTCAGCCTTGCTGCCCTGTTTTTCCCCTCCGCTCTCCCTTGAACTTCCCCCGTCTCTTTCCCCTTGTGCTTCTTGTTATCGCACTTCCCTGATCTGAATGACACAAGGCCTAGTAAGATTGTTTGTCTTGTCCTCCCACTATCTTCCACCCCTTGTCTTGTCACGCCAAGAAACACTTGTGTGCAGGTGCGTTATAAATGACTTATATCATATCATTTGATCACAGATGTCCAGAAAAATATACAATGCCGCAGTAAGAAACGGCTAGACTGGCAGCACCCACATGGCAGTCTAGCCAGGTAATTCACTTAGCAGGTCTGCTTTATCATAAATGCCCCATTAAAAAAAGTCATACCAAACTGAGGAATGACTAGCCTGGCTGCACCAAAATGCCTCTCTAGCCACTAATACCACATATCATGCCTGCTTAGCCTGGACATGGACAGCCATTATAATTTGTCATACAATCCTGCCCCCCCACACATCCCCTCTCCCTCCCACCCCAACCTCCAAAATCAGCTCCTTGGCCCAGAATTACCTCCATGTCCCTCTTCCTTGCCCCAGAGCTTACGGTTGAGGCTCCTTGCCTCATAGGTAAGTACTGGGATGAGGAAGAGTGGGACTAGGAGCAATGAAGATTACAGGTAGCTAAATCAAGCATTACCTACATGTACCTCTACCTCATCTCAGTACTTGTGTATGAGGCAGAGTGCCTTATACACAAGTACTGTCTCATACAAACTGGGACGAGGACGAATAGGGCTAGGAGTAATGAAGATTACCAATAAGTAATCCAGGCATTAAACACAAGTATTGCTGAAACACCATTGAGTTGACTGGGATTCAGCACTCCCCCCACTCCCCCTGAAATGTTGGTCTATGTTGACTAGAACTGGCTGACCTTCATAGCAGTTGCCAGACAGAAAAGGACACATATGTTAAACAGCACATGGGTTTCTCTGTTAACAAGAACCCACAAATTACTAACATAAAGTAATTCACTGTTAGTACCTGCATTCAAGTGCCATTTTTTTTTAGGCAATTGAAATCGTGATGTGGGTTTAATACTTGCATGCCAGGGGAGTGATTGGAAGGGTAGAGAGGGAACAGGCAGTCCATAAGTGGGTGCTTTAAACCTTAAAGGAGAGAGTTAACTGCTTGTAACATTGAAGCTGCACTAGAATAGTCTCATAAAAAATGCATAAACAAATTAGATGACCCAAACAAATAAGTTTGCCCCTCCTCCACCGCCCATGAAGTTGGCACCCCTCCCAACATTTGAAGGGTTAGCCCCCGAAATGTAGGTTTTATTGCGCCCCTGAACACAAGCACACACACCATTCACCATATACAGACACGCACACCAAGCCATCCATACATTTAAGTGTGAATTATTTCACCATACAGGCACACCCAGGTAGCCATCCATACATTTAAGTGCGCACCCTTTCACCATACAGGCACACCCAGGCAGCAACCCTAACATTTACGTGTGCACCCTTTCACCATACAGGCACACCCAGGCAGCCACCCATATATTAAAGTGTGCACCCTTTCAACATACACTCACACACGCACACATCATGGGGTTGAGGGGAGCCCTAACACTTAAAAAAGAAATTGGGACTCATTACAACTATGCCGGACTGTAAACAACGGTGCTGGTAAGCTTACCGGCATCGTTGTTTCCGGGCCGGCATATTACAGCTCTGCGGGCGGTTGCCGTCCTGCCCGGCAGGTCAGACCTGCCGGGCAGAACGGCACCCACCCGCATAGTTTTCACAGACGCACCGGCACCGTTATTATTAACGGTGCCGGTGCTTCTGTGGTCCCCATTCCCATAGAGTCCGATAGGACCATTTGCCGGAGCCTGACTTCCCAGACCGCCGGGGTTGTAATCCCCCGGTGTTACCGGGAAGTCGGGCGCCGGTAAATCATTACGGGTCCGGTGGCAACCTGCAGGTAGCAATGGCACGGTTGCCGCCAAACCCGCAATGAGGCCTATCGTTTTTTTTTCAAGTCACTCTGACTTCATAAAGAAATCATTTCTGTTGAAGAAACCATTTCTTTATAAATGCAGAGTGAATTCAAAAAGAAAAAAAAAAGATTTTTTTTTGCAAAACAAAAAAATTCTACAAGTCCTGGGAGGGGCCCCCACATGTGCTGGCGGGGCCCCCCGCATCGCGGGGCCTGCGGGGGCCCCTCTTACACCAGTGTATCAGATATAACTAGTAGGCTGGTAGCGAGTTTTGAACAAGCATAATGCTCGCCTCCGGTCTTGTCATAGAATGAAGATTGCCCAGGCTTACAGTGCAGGGTAGTCTTGATTCTATTAAAAACACGGAGGAGAGCATTATATTCCACCCAAAATGCCAAAAGTCCTGATGTTCTGCATGTGAGTGCATACTGTATAAGAGCTTTAGAGCATTCCCACCCTCATTATTTCTTCTAAATTCCTTGTTGGAGACGACCAGAAAGCGGCTTGAGAAGGGCTGAGGGATCGAATGGTTGGATCATGGAGAGTGCATGTTGTCCCATTGGACCAGAGCTACCTGAGTATCGAGGGACCTGTTGAGAGTTTCTAATGTTGGAATGGTTCGCTTGGAGCAAGTTGGACATTCATAATGGACGCTCCCGCCCGACACTCCGGTATCCTTGATAAGTCCATAAATATTCCTTTAAAAGCACATGGGCCTCACTATGTAGGCTGTGAACCTTCTGCAGTGGCATCTACTTATTTTCCAGCACTGACTGCTGCAACCTCCACCCCATCCACTTTATCTGCTACTGCCACATCACTGCTATCCACCTTGGCAGTAACAGCTTCTGCACCATCCACCAGGATCTAACCTTATCCACTGCTGCCAACACCCAATCTGCGGCAGTGTAAAATGATGTACTGCCAATGCCACAAGTGGATCGCAGTGGGAGATGCCACCCTAGATGACTGGGCACGGACCCTTTCACAACACCAATCCAATTGCCACCACTAGGCATATATATATATTTTTAATTGGCAATATCCCCCCCCTTTTTTGAAAAAATAAAAACCAAAACCCCCACAAAAAAACAAAATAAATTGTTCATATTTTTCCTCCTTGTTATAAGTGTCAACCCTAAAGTTCATCCCTTCCAAGTTCCACCCTCCTCCTTCCCTAAGCCCCAAAATTGCCTTTTTCAGGGCCAAACTTTCAGTTATTAAAATAGACAATAAAAACACAGACTGTATAAATGGATCAATTACACTTATATGGTCAATTTTATAAAGTATGTGTAAAAAAAGCCAATTTGTTTGTGTTTTTTATAATAGCCATGGGATATGATATAAGTCATTTATAACACGTCTGTACACAAGTGCTTCTAGGTGCAACAAGACAAGAAAGGGGAGACAAAGGGAGGACAAAACAAACGATCTTGCTACGCCTTGTGTCATTCAGATCGTGAAATGATAGGTATGATAGGTACCCTGGCCTGTACCTGCAGGTATAATAAAACATAAAAAAGGGTTGTTTCTTTCTTTCCACATACATCCAAGACTCTATTTGTGTCCCTTCCACCATCCCACACCAAAAAAGTGCTGCTCTCCCTCCATGATGCCCGCTACTCCCCCCTCCCCGAGCACTGTCTATTTTTCTATTATGCACTTACAATTGTAGCTGCAGATATAACATTTGACAGTAGTCTTGGATATGCATGTTTTAAGTGCATGTATTCGAATTTAAAAATATTAATTCTCTAAATACTATGGTGTTCGGTACATGTAGTTTTTTACTTCCCTAGGAGATGAACACCTATATATGCCTGTACAGTACTGCTCTGAGGGCAATTACAGCTGTTGAGTGGCTCTGGCATGCTCAGGCTTTCTGCAGCATTCATGGCAATTTAGGGCCTGTTTTTGTAAGCCAACATCTGATCTACCAGTTACTTATATAGCAAGAAACAGTTTTGTTGTTCTTAGTCAACCAAATTTTATTTGATTCCTGTGTTTCTTAGGACTTATTTCCCCCCTCTTAAATATTTCCATCTGTTGAAAACCTAACTTCTGCAACCATTTGAGCTTCATTATATAGTCATGCTTCCTACTGAGAATCATTAACCTGTATAACTGCACAAACAGCACTGCCCTGTGTACATTTACACATTGGTGTGGGTGTTGCACAGTAAAGCATTACCATCTTTACATTTAGGAAATGAAAACCCTACCTTTTTGGTACAGCTATTTGTTTTTAACACTAGATACTAGAACTCAGGTGTAACTTGAAATCTCTGAAAAATATGGTTTTAGCAAATGCATGTTTCCCTCCCCAATGAAATGAACACCTATAAATAGCCAGACAGTACTACTATGTTGGTATTTACAGATTTTGAGTGAGTCTAGCACAGCCACGCTTTCTGTAGCACTTATCTCATTGTAGGCCCTGCTTTTGAAAACAAACTCTTACCTGAGAATTTCCACCATAATATGAAGCAGTTTTTTTGCTCATTATGAGTAAAATTGAACTTGAAAACCTGTATCTCTTACTAAATATTTCTGACCTGGCAAATATGACTAGCGCTTTAAAACCTAGATTTCCCTAACCAGTCCAGCCTCATGATACAGTAATGTTTCCAATTATTAATCATTTATATATTTAAATGCCTAAACAAAGCATCTGTGTGTACATTTGCAATGTTGGGGTAACTGTTTTCCAGTCAATCATGACCTTCTTTAGATTTTGCAAATGTAATTTTGCATTCTATGCATAGTCTACCTTTTTGGTTCACCTCTTTGTTTATCACACTGTATAGTAGGTCACAATTGCAATCCGAATTCCCTAAATACGATGGTGCTCAGCAAATGTAGATTTCCCTACCCAGTGAAATGAACACCTATATAAGCCTCTACAGTACTGCTATGTGGGTAGTTAAAGATTTTTAGTGGCCGTGCAATACTCAGGCTTTCTGCAGCATATATCTAATTTAAGGCAAGCCTAAATCAGATCTAACATTTACTTACCTACCAAGAAATAGATTTTTGTTCTTAGTCAACAAATTGCATTTGATTCCTGTGTTTCTTAGGACATATTTTCCCCCTCTTAAATATTTTCATCTGTTGAAAAAACTTTCTGCAACCAGTTGAGCCTCAATATATAGTCATTTACTGTGAACCATTAACCTGTGTAAACTCGCAAACAGCAATGTTCTGTGTATATTTAATAATTTGGGGTGAGTGTTGCCCAGTAAAGCATTATCTTCTTTATATCGAGCACATTTTATTTTACAGCATAATCATAGTCTACCTTTTTGGTGCAGCTCTTTGTTTTTCACACTATATTCTAGGAGTCAGCTACAACTGGAAATCTCTGAAAAGTATGGTTTCTAGCAAATGTACTTTCCCCTCCCCAATGAAAAGAAGACATATAAATTCCCATTAAAAAAATGCTCTATGTGCATTTATACATTTTGAGTGGCCTTGGCTCTTATTGTACGTTTCATTTTTAGAGTTGTAGTAGTGAAATGTATGTACTAATTTTGTTTCTTTCTGTACAGTATTGGTGAAGAATGCCTTCAAAGATGCAGACTCTATGCGCCAAGAGGTCGGATCGCTTGCAGGGACGTAAAACATTTAAATTTGAAAATGTTGATTTTCATATTTCATGTTTTGTGCAAACGTGCTCTGATGCAATGTACACATGTCTGTTACAGATCAAGTATTTGAACAAGTCCAAATTGAGACAGAAGACATGTCAACTAATGAAGTATATGGAACCAAGCACATTTCAAGTCACCCTGAAAATAGGAAACCTGTACCAATATCGTTACTGCCATAAAAAAAAACTTTAAAGAAAATACAAACATGAACTTCTTTAGTTGTTAGAAAGAGGAAAATGAATATTCATTAAAACATTCCACTCTTGTGTACTCAAAAATATTTTGAGAAGAGTGAGTGAATTTAAAATCCAGACATGTGGAGTAGGGTTTTCTGCAAAAGAAAAAGATGTGTTTTGCGGAGAGTGGAAACATACTTCTCAAACCGAAAGATTTGTTAATTAAGAGAGTTGCATTCAGAATAGCAATGCGACTCTTGCTATTAACGAGAGTGGATGTGGCTACAAACTAAAAAATAATGTGATTTCTGGAAATTAAGAATTCCTACAGTCAATAATTAGTGAAGTCGAAACATTACTACAGTGTGCAATAAATGTAAGAGAACTAGGGTATTGGCATCTAATTCTTTGTGTAATATTGACAAGTTTTCTTGTAACACCCTAAAGAGATTCTTGCAAATGTTGCACAAAAATGATAATGTACAAAGACAAATCAAGATGTTGCAGAGAATAGATGATTGTGAAGTTTGTGAAAAATGGGACTTCTGGGTCATTTTCTAGCTTGTTTTGACAAATGCAGATGTAAGAGTCAGTTTCACCATATACGAATGCTGGCTGCACATCATACCAAAATGTAATTTATTTATGCATTTATTTATTTATTTCTATAGCGCCGAAGCCCTCAGGCATCAGGGCACATTAGATGAAGACAAGGACAACAGAAAAGTGACGGGACAGTAGAGTAAAATACTGGTCTGAGTAGATTACATTACATGGTCTTTAGTATTCATGCAGGTCCTCTATTTGAACAACAGTGTCTTCAGTTTCTTTCTAAAGGATAGGCAGTTAGATTCTAGCCTTATGCTGTTTGGGAGCTTGTTCCACTTAAATGCCGCTTTGGTAGGGCATTGTTCTGTATTTTAAAGATTTAAGATGTAGTTCATATTGGGACAGCCACATTTAAAAAATCATGTGGGTGGCTACTGCCTTTGGGTATGCTTCAATGTAAAGACATCATACAAATATGATGTTGGGGTGCAGGCAAAGATCACTGGATCACACAGTCACTTCAGCTGCATCTGTGTCAGCAGATGTGTCTAGTTTAACTACTAGTTGGTGGATTCTCTGAAGTACCTCCAATTCAACTGGGCCACTTTCTAGAAAAGTCCAGAAATGTATTGTGGGTTTACACTCTGGAATTTCTCCAAAATAAACTATTAAAAACAAGGATACTATTTCAAATAAATAAATTCAATGTTGCTGTACATTATAGAAAATTGTCATTAACTTATGTGTGCATGAGGCCAAAATAAGAATGCACACACATTTTAATAGAAATATTTTAATGACAATTTAGAGTTAATTAGTATACTACTAACAATGTCAAGTTTTCAGAAAAAAGGGAACCCACTCTCCATCCTGGGCCCCTATTGTTGTCTTCTTTCCAGTTGAAAAACCAATTTAACTGATAATTCAGACTGGATGTCAACATTTCTATTTTACATGGCACTTTGAGCTGCAACAGCTTGAGGAACATTGCATGGTTTAACCACCAGTTGGTGGAGTTCCTGAGATACTTGAAAATTGCAGTTTGCAATTTGGTTGACAAGGAACGGATGGTATTCTGCAGTTATATGAGAGGCCCGGTGTACATTAAAATATTAACAAAGCAGAGAATTTAAGAAAACAAAGATTGAAAGATGAAGTATATATTGGAGAATGTTGTCATTAACTTCTTATGTGTGTAGGTGGGCAGAAGAGGGAAGCACACAGATTTTACAAGAAGTATTGAAATGACATTTCTAAAATAATTAGTATAGCTTGTAGTCAAAATTAAAGTAATTAACTGTCCAGCTATTATTTAACATACTAGTATGACTATACATTAAAAAGCTTTACATCCAAATGAATTGTACAATCCCCTGCCATGGTATATATATATATATATATATATGTTTTTCATTTCTTTTTTTTTTTAGTTTGTCTTTACAGTATACATGATACCTTACACATAAGTAAAAAAGACAAAATATCAAATTATATCGTACAAACAATAATACACAATACTTCACATTTCAATCACTTTATATTATTCCTTAACATTTAATTTATATAAACAGTAAAATATTCTAAACCACATCTATAAAAACAATATCCTAAAATCCCAACCACAAACAGCAAAAAAGGAAGGAAAACATTGTGTATCTATTAAAATCCATTTGAGTAATTATCAAAACGTAAAACCTAAGACCTAGGTATCACTGTGATGATTGTAATTAACTTTATTATGCTATCAGACTATACAGTATCTATTTGCCTTGATCCAGAATGCATTGCAATTCTTCAATAAAAGAGCAACTTGAGTGCTAGTCATGAATCAATCCCACAAACCCGTTGATATAACCGCTGATATGTAATGTACAAATGGTCCCAAGAATATTGCCCTTGAAGAGGCAGTTTGTGAACATTAGATAACATCGTGGTATAATGTCTCTAGGCAGTCAAACTTACAGAGGGTCACCTTCAGAGTTCTTTGGGGATTCCCAGTCTCAGACCTATAACCTCCAATGGTGGGGGACAATTTAGTCTGAACCTTACATACTAGGCACAATACTGATGGGAGGGAAACGTATGCAGATACAGTCTAATATCTGTCATTGGGTGACAGAAAATATTTCTATTTCTATGTACTGTCAATCTGTTAAAGTCGCCAATGGCAGTAATCTTGTCCCAGTGTTTAATTTAATTTTCCATAACCCACTGAGAATCCAAACATTCCATGTCCTCCATTGTCACAAAACTGATACACAGTTTTTTAAACATGCAGAGAAAAACATTAGAATCTCTGTTCAACATTTCTCCTAAATATGAACCCAGACTGGGTTTATCCATGTTCGTCACCTTGGTGAATAATAATTCTTTTTAAATTGTGCCCACCAAGATTGTAAACCATGTTCTAGTCGAATAACATGTATAGGAACAGATTTTGACAAACTCAGAACTTGTTTCAGGATCTTACCCTCAAGTGAATCTAGATATGTTCTACTGGTAAAGTTACTCAACTATGTTCTATATAACAACATGGATGACACTTTCAAACAAAAGAATTCAATAAAAGGAACACGAGAGAAGGCTCAAAGTCTATTTTTTAGCCACTCCATTAGAGTTATGCATGATTTTACTTTCTCTTTCAAATGATTTTTGTGCCTTTCAAGTACTTTTTCGTAGAGATAACAAAACCCAGATAACACAATGATTCGACCTCTGCTACTTTTGCATTGTTTATTGTCCATATATACTTTTTCCTGTTTCTACTGCAACTTATGGTCATGATGTATGATTTTATAGGGTTGATTGGCAATTTATTATCACTTAAATAAGACACAACGCCATTGTTTGTCGCAACCCCGATGGTGTGTAGTCTAATAAGATCAAATCATCGTCATATGCAATGCAATTCATTCTCAATTCTGTACATTTTCGTGGCAGTCCACCCCAATCCCTGCTTACATCCTACAGATTAGCCATGTCCAATTTATTTGTTTTTGTTTATTTATTAAGTGTCTATGGTCAGACATGACCTTTACACTTTCCAAAAACAGATACAAAAAAAAACAGGGAGGGTCAAGCACACATCCCTGATGAACCTCTTTTTCCATTGGTATGCAACTTGACTGTCACTGTCAGTGTTTAGCCTAACCTTCACTACATAATTGGAATGCTGTAGCTGTAACATTCGTAAGAGGCCCAGGTCTATTCCCCACCCTGTCAGCTATCTCCACAACGCAGTTATATCTACATTGTCAAAAGCAGATGAAAGGTCAAGAGCTGATACATATAGAGTTCTTCCTGTTTCACCCCCTGGTTGAGACATACACGCAGACAATGCTAGACAACTTAATTCTGTACCAATTCCTTTTCTGTACCCAGTCTGCAAAGGAATACATCTCTGTGTACTCTCCACCCACTTGGTGAGATATTTTAATACTGAAGTGGCTAGTATTGTTCATGAGTTGTCAAATGCAAATGGTCAATAGCTTGAGAATTAGTCTCTGTTACCCTTTTTAAAAATAGGAACAAGGATTGCTTTATTCCATAACAGTGGACCGTTTCCAGATCTTACAAACTGGGTAAACAATCTAAATAAGATCTTCGCCCACAAGTCTACTTTATTTTTCACCAAGCCATTTGTAATGCCATCTGGGCTGCATGCTCCAGAATTCTTTAGCATTCCTATTATGTTTCCTATTATGTTCTCAATATAGGTTCTATCAAAACCAAAAGTCTGTTCAGGCATGCTTCTGTTATTTAAAGTTGGAAACGTGACAGATTGACTTTTTGTCACATTTAAACTTAGTCGTAAAATAATTTACCTACACACCTTCAGGCACACAAGAGGACTGATGTTTTAGTTGTGCCTCATTTTTTGTATTTAATCTCCAACTTATTGTTCTAGCATCCTTGTTTATTATTTTTGCTATGACATCTTGATTCTCGGTTATGTTTTTTTTTAATCCTGTGATGCCGCAACCAGTTCTTATAGTTCTGCTTTATTACCTGTGTTACCACTTTTTTTCACTCCAATCCAAGAGATTTGATTTATAATTCCTCCTAATAGTGGTTCTCGTCTCACACTTTTTTAAGCTAATAACTTTGTCAAAGTTGTTCCATTTCTTAGCTGCAAAAATCTGTTGTTCCCAACATGGTTGCGGGGAGGTACTTGTTTTTAACATGGATAATGTTTTAGACAATTCAGAAGGAGGACAGTGGCAATTCTTCTTTCGCTTAGATTGTCCCACCATTCCACTAAACAACATTTTACCTTATCCATGTTTTTGCGAAATTGGGATACTCTAATCCCAGATGCATATGTGACTAAATTATTGCATCTTGATTGCTTTCCTTGTCCTCCCCTAGCTGAAATATTTGTTTTTGTAAAACGATGACATAGTTATATGTCTTAGTTTCCTTGTTAAGGTTGCATAAACTAATCAACAAATTGTGCATGTATTAAAAAAAAGGAAGTCTTTACAGGCATGAAAGATTGGCTTTGTGTATATAGTTACATATTTTTATGATATTTTTATTGTACATATTTTCTGTAAATAAAATGTTTTGTTGCTAAAGTGGGACATTAAGTAGAGAAAGACATGTTGAAAGGTTTGTCTGCAAAGCTACCTTTGGCAGGTGCATGAACCAATCAAATTGCTGCACACCCATTCGGAATTTGCTGAAACAGTACTAGGTTCACAGTAACATAAATGCTCACTTTGTTTTTCTTCATTTACTGACTCTTGCCCCATAAGCATCCTCTCCAAACCACTCCCCATACCCAATTAAATGCTCCTAACTCTAACTATAGCTACAACTAGAGTGCATAGTTTCATGGTACAGAGCTATAAAAATGGAAGTGGAGCTACTATCGAATGTCTGGCTTTTGTTTCCATGGCAGGCCTGGCTCTCTCCAGTCACTGCTGCAAACACAGCAGTGGTGGTAGCGGTATTAGCATTTTTTAGAGTTTGCTTTAGGATGCTAATACCAATATTTACACATTCTGTGGTATATATGGTATCTCTGTCAATCTATACCTATATACATTGATTTCATGTATTTTCTATTCTATACCTGAATCTTTCCTTATTAAATAAAGATTGTTAAATAGATCATTGCTATTGTTATAAGGCTATGTATTATTATTTTCAAATAAGATCTTTTTTCAAACAAAATAAACGTTGTTGTGTGAAGTGTGGTAGTAAGAGTATATGTTGTTGCAAGAAAGTGACTTTCATATTCAGAGGTGTAAGTACTGAGCTTATATCATGTAAAATGTGATTAATTAAAGGTGTATGTTTAAAGAATATTTAATATAATGTGTGACATGTTTGAGGTCATTTATTATAAGGTGTATGTTATTTCTATTTACTATGTGCTGCATTTTGAAAGTGCATTGTAGGTTTGTTAAGTATGTAGTTTGTGTGCATTGTAAAACCATACCTATGTTCTGAAGACATTTTTGTAATTGTCAATTCTGAGGGTGAGTTAAGGTTCCCACAATGCTGGTTTTAGTTTATGCTATGCTTCTTGTTAATGTTGGATTTACTTATGTTTGATACTAGGTTAAACTGTAACCTTGGCATTCACAGTGGTATTCACAGTATTTAGAGACTTTAGGTTTTTATAAATAGTACTTTATGTGCTTTTCCCACTAGTTTGTTTCTTAAGGGAGCATAATTTGCATGAGGAATTTGTTGACAAATTTGTATTTGGTGCAGTGAGTCATCTTGAGCATTTTGCAGTACACATTTAATTTTGTGGTATATATATAATATTTCATTTTGAATCTCTAACCCTACTGTGCTTTTAGGGCAGCCCTACAGTGTATTGGGTGTAGTGCACCATCTTGTGTGTTTTGCAGGTCACTTTGTGGTAGATATTTCGTTTAGTTTTTTCCCTTCAGCCATTCTGTGCATGTACAGCAGCCCTGCTGCATGTTGGTTGTGGCTGATTGCCATGTGTGTTTTACTGAATTGTGTTACTTTCACTGATATTTTTCAAGTTATAATCTGCTTTTCTATAGTGTTGTCCCCCTGACCCTACTGCACATGACTGAATGTGTTTGTATGTTTTAGGACTGTGGATGTTTTTGTGTATTATGCAGTATATTTTCTCATTCTAGTTTGCCTCTCTGTCCCTCCCACACATGTAGGGCAGCCCTATTGTATATGTAGTTCATCCTTACTGCATACTATGTGCAGCTGATCATCTTGTGCATTTGAGGAACAGTTGTTCTTTTACTGTATGCATTTAATTTAGCTTATCACTTTGGGCCTTCTGGTGCAGCAGATCATTGTTTACGTTTTGGGGATTTATTTAATTTTTGCAGTATGTTTTGGTCATCCATCTGACCCTACTATGCATGTATGTCAGGCTGAGTGCATGATTAATTTGGCAGATCTTCAAGTGGGTATTGCTTTGGTCATTTGCTTCTTCCTTCTCCCTCGCATGGCTCTGCAGAGCCCTTCCTGGTATGGCCTGGACACCATTAAAGGACCACACAGTCCACCCTCTCTAGGTCACTTCACCTCTTCCTGGTCCCTCCCAGGTCAACAGCCCAGGGTTTGCTTCTTCTGCTCTTCAGCGTCCTCTTCGCACAGGACATGTCAGCGTCGCATGGCTTCTTCTACAGCCCTGGTTCGAACTTCCCAGGCTCCAGTGACAATCTTCACTGGTCCCTTTTCTGTTTTTATTAGGACACTATGGGCCTTCTCCAGTGTAGATGGACCGTCCTTTGTTTGTTTCACTTGAGGATTCATGACTCCTTGATCTATCTTCTTCGTCCCAGTGCAGTTGGCTGCCAACCACTGAGTACTATACATGGCTCTTCCATTCTTCTTCTTCCCAGTGCATTTGACCTGAGTAGTTGGATTCTTGGAGGTATTACAATAACAGATAATTACTGTTTGGGAATGACTTGAGGGGTCTTTAAATGCTCTTGTCAACTCCTCATAAGGGGATCTGGGCAGTTCCTGGATGGAACCGAAGTCCTTGTCCCCAAGAGGGGAATCTCTCCCTGGTAGGTCTCTCTTTCCACCACCCCTAGAGGGAATGTTGCATAGCAGGCTCCTCTCCCCAGCCTCACAGTGAAGTGATCCCCTCTGGGGAGAAGTGATGAGATTCCATGAATCGTCAAACCCTCCATGTCTACTGTGCATGTAACAGCCCAGTGTATGTTGGGTGCTGCCAACCATCTTGTGCATTATGGCAAACACTTTTATGGTTTATATTTCATGTCATTGTGTTTATCCAATAAGATTGGGCATGATGATTTAGAGATATGTGTTTGTGTGCTTGTTTGTGCATGTTTGTGTTGGGGCCTGCAAACGTTTTTGTTTTTTTAAACTCATTTTCAATGTTTGTGTGGTCTCTGCACTTACTGACCATGTATGAAAATATCTATTTTTTTGGGCTTTAAAAAAAATGTGTGTATGTTTATTGGGGGCTGCAGATGTTTTTTTCATGTCTTTTGCAGAATATTTTTCATTCTGTGGAACATTTTTGTTTAATTTTGTCCATCCAACTCAGGTGCGTTTGACGGAATAGTGGGGCATGTGCGCTGGGGATATGAATGTTTTGTGCATTTTGCATTTTTATTTAAATTGGTCCATTTGATCCTATTATGCATGTAAGGTGTCTCTGTGTTTGGTGTGGCAGATCATCTTGTTTGTTTATTTTTGCAGTATATTTGTATTTTGTTTTATCCCTTATCAGTACTGCACGTGAAAGATTAGGCCTTTGTGTGTGTGAGGGGCAGTGGATCTTGCTGTGTGTTTTGCTGTATATTTGTCAATCCATTCGGCCCCCATGCATACTGGGCATGTACACAAATGTCAGTACCATTTTGGGCTTAAACATTGCGTGTGTGTCTCTGTGTGTGGTTGTTGGGGGATGCAAATGTTTATGCGCGTTCTGTTGAATTTCTGTTTATTGAATGTTGTCCCTTCGACCTCACTGAATTGAGGTTTGTGTGAGTGTGAATATGTGTGTGTGTTTTTTATGTGCACAGCTTTGTGTGTATTGTAGCTTTGCATGTTTTTGTGTGTTTGCCACAATAGTGTTCCTTTTGTTCTGTTCCTCTAACCCTACAGCACGTGTACAGTGCCCTTATTGCATGCATTGTGTGGCAGAGCATCTTTTGCATTTTACATAATATATTTTAAGTTTCATTTAGTCCCTGCATGGTTACTACACACGAACGATTTAGGTGTGTGCATGTTTGGACATTGGATGTTTCGGGATGCTTTGCAGTATATTTGATGTTTCAATTTAGCCACTGAAATATCAATAGTTTTGTGTGCTTAAAAATTGTTTGTGTTCCGCAGGTTGCAAATGTTTTTGTGGAATATATTTGTGTTTCATTTTGTCCCTCCAATGATGGTGTCCTTGACTGACTAGGAGTGGGTGTTTATGTTTTTGTGCGTTTGGCAGAATATGCTTCATTTCACAGTATATTTTTCATTTTGTTTTGACCTTACTGTGAATGCCTGTTTGCCCTACTATGTTTTGATGTGGTGGATAATCTTATGGATGTTATGACATATATTTAATTTTGTGGCACTTTTTTCACATCATTTCATTTTCCCCTCCTGCTTTACTGTGCATGGCTGAATGGGGTTGTGTCCCTGTGTTAATGGCTGATGATGCTTTTGTGCATTTTGCTGTAAATGTTTAAATATGTTTGTTCTTCTACGCCTATTGCACATGTTTTTAAATGCTGACCTATTTATCTGACCTTAAAAAGAAGCAGGGTAATTCATAGAAAATCGCACAAAAGTGGCGCACTCGACTGGCGCACAGCATGCCCGTGCGAATGTCTGCACCAGCCGCGTGCACTAAAATCGATTTCTGCGCACAGCGTATTCATGGATTTTCGCATCCAAAACCAGCCGTGGCGCAGCGTGGCACAGCGACCCTGTAGCAGCGCCAGTTACGCCCCCAAGAACGCCCTCACGCAAGGAAAAGCCTTCAAAATCCCCAAATAATCGAAAAGGGCTGCGACCAGTACACAGGGCTGGCAAACAGCAAACGCCAAGCGGGGAACGTGTATAACAGGGGTTCGTGGGAAGTATCGCACGTGATTCCAGCAGGGTACGTGTAATTCAGGGGTGTGCGGGAAGTTCCACACGCGATTACAGCAGGGTACGTGTATTTCAGGGGAGCGAGGGAAGTTCCACACGCGATTGGCCCCGTGCGAGCAGGGTACGTGTATTCCAGGGGTGCGCGGGAAGTTCCACACGCGATTACAGCAGGGTACGTGTATTTCAGGGGAGCGAGGGAAGTTCCACACGCGATTGGCCCCGTGCGAGTAGGGTACTTGTATTTCAGGGGTGCGTGGGAAGTTCCACATGCGATTGTCCCCCTGCGAGCAGGGTACGTGTATTTCAGGGGTGCGCAGGAAGTTCCACACAGGCGATTTCAGCAGGGTACGTGTATTTCAGGGGTTCTGGGGAGTACTACACGTGAATTGGCCGTGTGGGTCCTCCCAGGTGTTCGCTCTACAACCTCCACGGCCCCTGCAGGCAGCCCACACCACGGGGGACTACCCTGCACCCCTGCTCATGTCCCGCACACAGCCCATCCACCATGGGCATGCCCCCCAGCCAACCCACATGTCACCTTGCACTACTGATCAACAATGCATGTCTCCCACCACCCCCACCCCCCAGCAGTGCAGGGGCAGCCACCACCAGGCCCCCACCCATGTCCACCACCACCCCCACCCCCCAACCACCAGGGGCAGATTCCACCAGGCCCCCACTCATGTCTACCACCACCCCCACCCCCCAGCCACCAGGGGCAGCCTCCACCAGGCCCCCACTCATGTCTCCCACCACCCCCACCCCCCAGCAGTGCAGGGGCAGCCTCCACCAGGCCCCCACCCATGTCTCCCACCACCCCCACCCCCCAGCAGTGCAGGGGCAGCCTCCACCAGGCCCCCACTCATGTCTCCCACCACCCCCACCCCCCAGCAGTGCAGGGGCAGCCTCCACCAGGCCCCCACTCATGTCCCCTATTACCCCCACCCCCCAGCCACCAGGGTCAGATACCATCAGGCCCCCACTCATGTCTCCCACCACTCCCACCCCCCAGCCACCAGGGGCAGATACCATCAGGCCCCCACTCATGTCTCCCACCACCCCCACCCCCCAGCAGTGCAGGGGCAGCCTCCACCAGGCCCCCACTCATGTCTCCCACCACCCCCACCCCCCAGCCACCAGGGGCAGCCTCCAACAGGCCCCACTCATGTCTCCCACCACCCCCACCCCCCTGCCACCAGGGGCAGCCTCCACCAGGCCCCCACTCATGTCTACCACCACCCCCACCCCCCAGCCACCAGGTGCCGCCTCCACCAGGCCCCCACTCATGTCTCCCACCACCCCCACCCCCCGGCAGTGCAGGGGCAGCCTCCACCAGGCCCCCACTCATGTCCCCTATTACCCCCACCCCCCAGCAGTGCAGGGGCAGCCTCCACCAGGCCCCCACTCATGTCCCCTATTACCCCCACCCACCAGCAGTGCAGGGGCAGCCTCCAACAGGCCCCCACTCATGTCCCCTATTACCCCCACCCCCCAGCAGTGCAGGGGCAGCCTCCAACAGGCCCCCACTCATGTCCCCTATTACCCCCACCCCCAGCAGTGCAGGGGCAGCCTCCACCAGGCCCCCACCCATGTCTACCACCACCCCCACCCCCCAGCCACCAGGGGCAGATACCATCAGGCCCCCACTCATGTCTCCCACCACCCCCACCCCCCAGCAGTGCAGGGGCAGCCTCCACCAGGCCCCCACTCATGTCTCCCACCACCCCCACCCCCCAGCAGTGCAGGGGCAGCCTCCACCAGGCCCCCACCCATGTCTCCCACCACCCCCACCCCCCAGCAGTGAAGGGGCATCCTCCACCAGGCCCCCACCCATGTCTCCCACCACCCCCACCCCCCAGCACCGTGGAGCACCTGCCAGCAGGCCCCCACTCATGTCCAACTCATGTACCCCAGCCCACATGTCATCACAATCTAGATCCCCGGTCCCCATGGTCAGCCTCCAAATGCAAAACACCCACCCGAGTATTGCATCCACCCACTCAGAAATGGAAACAACATGATAGAACTGCAATTGCAAGTTTGGAAACGAACACATGTCCCTCACATACACCCAATGGGTGTCAGTGAATCTCCAAACCCGTATCATGATATGCATGAAACCAATGAGATGATACTACACATTGAAGTTTGATCTAAAAATATGTATTAAAGAAAACAAGAATTGAATCAAAAATAAACTAACAGAAATGTGAATTTAAAAAAAGTAAAAAGAAGCATGTCCATGAAAAAAAGCTAAACCAAAAATCAGAATCCAAAGGAATGGTGTCCAAAGTCACAGTCCTGAAAAGAAAATCCAATGTGAAATTATAATAGAAAGCCATTGCTCCATGGGTAAATGGTAAAACAAACGAAAATCCAACAGATAACTATGTACAGGTGAACAAGCCAGGGTCCATGATCCCAACAAAAGAAATGAAACCTATCTAACAACACTACCTAATAAAAAATAACTATATACAAAAATGTGGCCCATTGTCCAAAAGGTCCAAAGAAAAAGCCAAAACAAAGGAAACCTAACACTAACTACATAACTATTTACATGGGCAGCGGGCTAGTCCAACGGCTCACTGGATGTTGTCATGGGCCAGGGCATCATCGAACTCCTGTTCAATGGCTTGGAGGCGGGCATGTTCCCTGGCCCCGAGGTCTCGCAGGGATAAAGCAGTGTCCAGCTCCAACTCCCTGCGAAGACCCTCGAGGCACTCAGCCCGCCTCAGCGCCCTCCGCATGGAGTTCTCCGCCCTGACCATTATGAGCCGTTCCTCCTCTGCCCGCTGCCGCTCCGCACCTATCCGCTGGCCCAACCGCTCCCACACGGAAGCCACTCCCATTCCAGGGTTCTCCTGCCCTCCGGCCGATGCCTGCACCCCTGATGTTGATGGCCCCGAGCCATGATGCCTCCCACGTCGAGCCTGCCGCTGCCTCCGACGCAACTGCCTGTGCCAGCACGACGGCATCCAGGCTGATGGTATCCACCGACGCCGTCGTGCACGTGCCCTGCCCGATGATGCCGTCACATCCTCCATCTGCTGGGGTCCAGTTGCTGGTGTGTCCACCCCTGCTGGACCTCCGACTCCCGACTGTGGCAGGGATGGGATCCCCACCGAGCCGGCTGCATTGGTCGGGGCAGGTCCACAGGGGGCCCCGGTGGCATCTGGGCCGGAAGACGGCATGGAGAACGACTGGTGCATAGTCTCCACAGAGGAGGAGAGGGTCGCCAGATTGGCCGACACATGTAGGAAACCCCCGACCATGGCCGTTCCCAACTGGGCCACGTCGGCACGGTGCTCTCCGTGATGACGTGCATGCTCCTCCCGGGAAGCTCGCACGTCATCACGAATTGCACCTGTGCGCAACGCGACACCAATCAGGACATTCTCCATACGGCCAGGGGCCCCTTGTACGCAGGTGGAGGGGAGTCAGATGACATGGACATCCCCCCTACCTGCGGACGGGCGTGGGATGGGGCATCCCTGCTGGTGCATGGTGGTGCAGCCACAGTGTCAGGGACAGTGACATGCACAGGCCCCTCCACGGCGACCTGTGCTGCCTCCTGCCCCTGCCCCTGGACTGCAACACTTGCACGAGCAGGGATGCCCCCACCAGGCCCCATGTGCTCCTCAGTAGCGGCCTCCTCCTCCTCCTCTGTGGAAACTACCAACCTGGATGGCTCCACCCCGTCTTCTGCCATTGCAAGCCCCTGTGGGGGCTCACCCACCCCTTCCGCTGCAGCCGTGGGGGCATCCCCGCCGCTTTGCTCCACAGAGCCGTCTCCGCCCTCTTCTTCACGTGGCGCTGTGTAGAGGGAGACATAGAACAAAAGCATCAGGGTACTGTACAATGGTCCCCTAGACAGGAAGCAATAGCAGATGAGTGGCACTGTCAAAGATCACTTCCATCATGTCCCTCCACAACACATGGCTCAGTGCAGGTAAAACACATGCAGTAACAGGCATGGCGCATGCTATGGACATTAGCATACATGTCCAAGTTATTCTTCAAACATACACTGTTGTTTTGGAACTCACATGCATCATGTGCCATGCCTATCACATGCACACACTTCACCCTAGTTTCATCCATCTGGCCTCGTACACCACAGACACAGTGGATACAAGGATGACTAGGCTGCATCAGTGAACCGGAACATTGCCACAGACATGTGTCATGCATCCCAGGCATTCACAAGTCACAGACACGCTGGTCAGACACACAGACATGGACAGCATATATGTACATGGCATCAGCACCCATCCCTCACCCATGTCCAGGAACAGAGACTGGCATGCTTTCATGTGGCCATTCCGCATAGGGCAACCCATGTTGCAATTGAACACATGCACCAACCGTGTGGTTCACACATTACTGGTCTCACATGCATGACGTCCCTGCACACACACATGCATACATGGGCTATGTCACACATACAGGCAGGTATCAGACAACCAGCACACTGCGACATGCCCTGTCTCACACAGCAATGCTTGGCCACTTACCGCTCAACTCCAGACGGGTCTGCCTCTCAAGGATCTGGGCATGGAGCGCTGGGCCTACGCGTTCCAGGACCCTCATCTGGATGGTACTCATGCGGCCCCGGCCCCCCTCCACGAGGCGCCGGGCCTTCAAGAGTGTCCTGGACCTGCAGTCATCCCAGCGCTTCTTGACATGTTGGTAGTCGCGGACTGCCACCCCCTCCGCGTTGATGGCAGTCACGATGTCCGTCCAGGTTCGAGTCTGTCCTTCCTTGTTGGCGCGCTTACTTCTGAAGAGGGCATCATACTGCCCCAGGACTTGCTCCACCAGGACACCAACTTCGGTGGCACTGAAGCTGGTGCCCCTCTGCCTCTCTGGCCGGGGGTTGCCAGTGGTGCCAGATGTAGCAGTGCCCGACATGGCAACCCCAGAGGCAGGAGTGGGTGGGCAACTGGGTCCTGGGGCTGGGCTGTGGAGCGATGGTATCCCAGTCGGGAGTACTCTGTTCCAGCACGGGTGGACACAGCAAATGGACCCCTGCAGATGGCTGATGTGCAGGCACCAAATGGCAGGGCACGGTGGCAGCAGGCAGGCAGGTAGGCAGGCAGCAGCAGATGGCTCGTGGGAGGCTGCTCGGGGCTCTGGGGGGCAGTAATTTGGCCTTTTGGGCAGGAGCGTGGTCTTCCGTGTGCTTATGCGTGGCCAGCTTGATACGGAGTGATTTGGCACATGAAAATCCTGCACATCTGCGTGTAAATCGAGGAAAGGCCCTTAGCGCGTATGCACGTCAGCACGCATATGCGATTTCATTGGACCAAAGGCCCTTAGCGCGTGAGCGCGTCTGTGACGTGAGGCGCGCGGGTGTTTCCCTCATTACACGTGATGACAGAGCACACGTGGATTTCCACCAATCGCGTGTGGAACTTCCTGCGCACCCCAGAAATACATGTACCCAGGCCAATCAGATGTACGCTCACTTCCCTCCGATTACACGCGATGACACTCGGACGTGCAGTTTCATTTCATTGGCCCAAAGGCCACCATGCGCAGCTGTGACGTCACGCGCATGGCTGTAGAGAATGGCGCGTGTAAAAATGAAGAGATACACGTCCGAGTGTCAAAGCGCGTAATTGGTGGAAATGGCCTCATCGCGTATGCGCGTCTGTGACGTGTGTATAAAAGGTACGTGTAGGACGCCATTTCCTTGTACGTGCTTTTCGTGGAGAGCGAGTGGGTGAAATCTGTACTTCTTGTCGGTTCACACGCGATTTACTTCACGGCGTTTCCAGTTCGTACTCCCTGTTACCTCTGACAGTTTTTTCTCTTTTCCTCTTTTCCCTGGGCCTGTTTCCTCAAACAGCTCCCCTACTACTGTTGTCCTGTCTCCTCAGACAGCGTACGATTCTTCTTTTGGTGAGGGTTTTGCCAACGCGCACACGCGCATATTTTTCACGCTTTTGTTCCTGGCAGACGGTGAGTCGCACCCGTATCTAACATCTGTGCTTGCCCCGTGTGTCGCGTACCCCTTCAGAGGTCATTCTAGGCTGCATGTGACACGCATACGTTCATTCTTGTGTTCCTGGGTGCCACGGTGTAGTGCACGCACGTGGTCTAGGAGGGGTTGCGTGCACCTTACTTCCCTTTTTTGGGCTGCCTGTGCGTTGCGTGACCCGTCATCTTTCCCCAGGGGTGACATACAGCTTTGCTAGAGCACTAGGGTACGATTACCATCTGGTACCCAAGCCCTTTGACCCCCAATTGCCCAGGACAATAGTTCACATCAACTCCCATACGCACAATAACATCAGTGCCATGGCTGGGAGGTGAACAAGCCGCAAGGGTGGCAAAGGTGGCCGAGCCCCAAGTGGTGGCCGTGGTGGATCCGGTAGGGGACGTGGCTGTGACTTGCAGGGTGCCCCTAGCCCCCCATGTGTGGAGGAGCAGTCAGGGACACCCATGCCCCCCCCCTGGTTGAGGTTACCGTGGCTGACACCATCCATGCTCAGCCCTTGTTGGACCAGCCCACTGTGGAATCAGACCTGGCACAGGGTGACTCCATGGCTGACTTCCAAGTCAGCAGGTCTAGGCCACGTGCGCCGGTGAACGTTGGTGTCATCAGGCCACGAGGATCAGGGGCAGCTAGATCATCTGCTGCCCCCTCGTAGGCAGGCTGGGGAGGCTGCAGGGGCAGCTGCGGCTCCATCCACCCCACCTCTCACACACCCAGCCAGGACAGTGTCGGTCCAAGTCCATCATGCTGACATTCCCCCTGACACCATCACACTTGAGATAATGCCTGCACCAACTCCCATGCTGAGTGTGCAATCCCACGCTCCTGCCCCTAGTGTCCAGAGCGGCGCAGGACACTCCGGATCCCCACCACCTTCCAAGCGGAAGAGGAAGAGTGCTCGTCCAGTAGAGGCTGATGCCCCAGACACGGCTACACAGTCCGGCCCGTCAAGGAAGCCCAGCTTCAATGAGGCCGAACTGAATGCACTTGTAGAGTATGTGTCCGCACATGACCGCGAAATGGTGATTGTTGCAGGATCCAAGACCACACCTGCACAACGTCAGGCACACTGGCAGACCATTGCGGACATCATAAGTGCCCTTGGAATCGCGAGGCGCACAGCTAATGATTGCTACAAGCGCTGGAATGACCTGAAGCGCAGGGCAAAGAATAAGCTGGCCTCAAGTCATGCCGCAACTCTAGTGACTGGAGGTGGGTCTCCAGCAGACGACATAGAACTCACTCCACATGAGCAGGTTGCTGGGACTTACGTCATGGAGGAACAGATCCAAGGCATGGGAGTAGTGGCAGATTACGAGGCATTGTCCGGTAAGTGCACATGCATGTGTGTGTCATCCATGTACATGTTGTGTGTGGGAGGGCTTCTGTTTGGGTGCCAGGGGAGGGTGTGTGTGCCTGAGTGGTTCGGCTCACCCATGTGCCTCTTCCAAAATATTCTTTGCACCAGCATTTGGGTATAGCAGCGTCCCTTCGGCCAACATTAGACATCCAGCCCAACACCACACCAGTTGCCCTTGGAGTGTCATCTTGCCACTACACTGTTGCTTATTTACCTCTGTTTATTCAGGCAGATTGTTTGCATACCACCACTTTTACTCGGGATTTCTCAGTCCTATTGTCACATGTCTGACATGGCTATGGTACAGTGGACTGGCTCTGTTTCGTGGACATGATTAGTTTGGACATGTCCCTGTGCTATAGGACCATTTTTGACTGGCAGCTGCATGTTAAACATTAGAACCATTACAATGAAAATGATCAATCATATGAACAAACTGGACTGAATGAACAATTGGTGACCTCCTCTCCCTCTTCACTTCATGGCTAGGGTACATGCCATCTGTGTGATGGCATGTGTATTTGACCTGCCAATCACTGGCCAATGTGTGATGCCACTACTAGGCAGCATGCAGCAAATGTGTTCATCTTCCATCTTGGTGTCATCAATGTGTGGCATCTGCCTCCCCATCACACGCAGTGACGGTGCATGCATGGGAGTGTTTTAGTCATGTGGGACATGTGTCAATCAAGTACTGTTTCTATAGCCTCTCAGCCCTCATTGTGTGCCATGGTGCTAATGCCTGTTTCCATTTGTTTTCTTTTATGTCTTTGCAGGGGAAGACGCACCTGATACTGCTGGAGTTGTGGAGATGGTGCAGACCCAGGGGGGGTCTGAGGGCCGACCGACCACCAGTGAGGGACGTGGTGTGGTGGTGGGTGAGAACCCACAACTGCTGCAGGTCATGCTCTCAAGGGGTGTCTCTGGCTGCACCTCCCCCGAGCTGTACTCAGGTGTTGATTCGGATGATGAGACCTATGTGCCGCCGCAGGTGAGTGTTCCTGGGAGGGATTCTGTTCTGTCCGACCCACCTGCACCAGGGTTAGAACCCTCAATGGGGATGTCAGTGTTGGCAGGTACGCCTTTGGTGGTTACGGATGCAGGGTCACACTCCGCGACATCTGATCCTATTCCTGGGCCAGCAAATCAGAGGGGGAATGCAGTCCTGCAGCCTCAGGCAGTGCCGGCACAGCAAGGTGCAGTTCGCCTTGCCCCAGACAGGTGTGGTGCCCGCCGACGTGGTGGCCGTACGCCACCTGGCAATACCTCATGGGAGCAATCCATTTACGGTATGGCAACCCAACAGGCAGCATCATCAGAGATGATGGCTCAGGCCATGGATAGGGTGGCCACTTCCATTGTCCCCCCCGAGAGGCTGATGGAGCGACTACAGCAGGCAACCGACTCCATCTGCAAGTCAATAAAGGGAGGACATGTTGGCGTCCAACAGGGACAGGCGGGCGGCACTGGCGACTCTGCAGGAAGCCATCTCCATAGAGTCCCAGGGCCACAGGGAAGCCCTGAGGCTGGAACTCCTTCACCTCAGGACGACTCTTGTTGAGCTTGAGGCTTCAACAGACCGACGGGCAGAACAGCAGCTGGAGCGTCTCACCCGTAAGCTCTCAGCTGAGATGCAGGCAACTAGGGCGGAGGTCCGGGCATCCCGTCAGTTGTTGCATGGGGACCTCCGCACACTCATCCTCCAGAACGAGACCTACAACACCCGCATGCTTGCAGCCATGGAGGAACAGACTAGGGCCTTGCGTGGGCTGCCTCCCATAGTGCCACCACCTCCGGATGCAGCTGCACAGGGTGAGAATAGCGACAGCAGTGATACTCCCACAATAGTGTGGGCCATGAGCCCATGGAGGTGTTTTTTTTTCTCAAGATCCACACAGGTGGGTTTTGGTGTGCACCCTGTCCTCGGACCTCCTGGGTGGCCTCCCCAACCCCCCTGGGCCCATTAATGGCCATTTTTTTTTTTTTTTTTTTTTTTTTGGGACATTGTGTTGTCTTGTGTGGCTCCCGTGGGCATACGCTGCATTGTGGCTGGGCACATGCAGGCTTGTCATGGATTTGGTTCAGATGCTTGGGTTTTTGTCACACACACCCCTGATGCTTCCCGTTTCCATGGGCTTGCAAAGGGTGTGCCCAAGTGACATTGACGTACATGGTGACATTGGACTCCCATGAGCTGTGTGGGCAGTCTGTAGTCAATACTGTGTATACATTCATAGTGCATATTGTTGTTGTATTGTACACTGCGTGGTGTATTCATATGTGCCTCTGCATCCATCTCATCCTCCATATTTGCAGGTCCATTCCTCATGTCTTCACAATGCGGTCCACCTTGGAACTGGAGTCCATGTTGTAAGCAGTGCACCTACACTCTTGCGTGGCGCCAACACTGTATACTTGCAAGTGTTCGGAGGGCTGTCATCATCAGGTGGTGAGGCTAGCTAATTTTTAAGTCTGTAATGTCATGTTTAAGGTGGGTTGGAGGTTGTGTAGGTGATTGGTATTATTGGTAAGTATTTGGTAATGTGGGCTGTAGGTCCTGCATTACTGTGAGCATTTCATGTGTGGACAGGTTTCCATTAGGGACACTATAGCTGCTGACACTTGGGGCATGTTGTGGGGATTCATTTCTTTCCTCTCACATTGCATGACATGCCATGGTGTGTTGTGTGGCCGTGCCGTGGAGGGGGTGGGTGACATGGCACTGTTTTCATGTAGTATTTTGCAAGTGGGTATTCATTTATGCAGCATGGAAGTGTATTTTCATGACACTGCATTGGTGGTGTTTGTGTAGGTAGGGATGCACACATTGTGACACTTCCACATGAACAATCTCAGGCTGCTATGGTTCTGACAGTTGACAGTCCCTTTGTTCGTCTTAATTGTCAGGCCGAGTCATCATTGCTAATCAGATGGTATGTGCCAGGCCTGTGTGCACTCCACTGGAGTGTTATTTCTATGTGAAGTAATTAGCCACCAGCTGCGTACGGGCTGCCTCACCTCGTGCCCTCTCCCCTCCCATGCGCAGCGGGCGTGCATGTGGTTGGGGATGTGGGGGCACCACCATGTCCACGGCCAGGCCCCGGCGTGTTGCAACATTGTGCAGGACACATGCTGCCACTATGATCCTGCACACTACTGGGGGTGCATATAACAGCTGCCCGCCAGAACGGTCAAGGGAGCGAAAGCGTGACTTGAGCACTCCGAATGTGCGCTCCACTATGCCCCGGGTTGCTATATGGGCTGTGTTGTATCTTACCTCTGGAGGCGTGATGGGGTTCCGAATTGGCGTCATCATGTGGGTGCTCAGAGGGTAGGCACTGTCCCCTGGTGAGGAGGTGATGGGTATCATTAGTGGGGTAGTGACATTACTCTGCATCTGACATGCATGCATGTGCAGTGGCATTCATACTCACCAAGCAGCCATGTATCACCATGCCGCCCAGCTTCGAGGTCCCGGCTTAGGGTAGATATTCGGTAAATGAAGCTGTCGTGGGTGGACCCTGGATAGTTTGCATATACTGAGGTGATGATTCCCTTAGCATTACATACTACCTGCACGTTGATGGAATGCCAGTGCTTGCGGTTCCTATAGATGTGCTCAGATGCCCTGGGGGGACGTAGTGCCACATGGGTGCAGTCAATGGCACCTAGCACTTTTGGAAATTGTGCCACACCGTAGAAATCGTGGGTGGCAGCCTGCCTTTCTGCAGGTGTCCTGGGCAGGTATATGTGCCTACGGACTGATGGGCGTGCAGTGATGATGTTCAAGACCTGGTGTAGGCAGCGTGACTGCGTGGCCTGTGACACCCCACCCACTATGGCACTTGTCCGCTGAAATGATCCTGTGGCCAAGAAGTGCAGTCCATTGAGGACCTTCTCCAGGGGGCTGAGTGCTTGGGAGCACAGGGTGGGTGATGTGAGGTCATCCTCCCACTCACTGACCAGGTCAAGTATCATGTGTGGGGGAAACCTGTACCTCCCATACACCTGGTCATCAGGCATCCCAAAAAGGCTGGTTCTGGGAGTGAAAATTGGGGCCCTCACTATCCTCCTCCTCCTCCTTTGGTAACCCACGGCCACTGCTGCTAGGAATGGTATATTCATCCTGGCGTATGAGCTTGTTTGTGGTTTTCGCGCACTTTTATGCTGCGCGGGTCAACGTACGCCTGCTTCATGCTGGCGTACGTGTGTCAGGATTGGACACTATTTCGGCACGTCGTAGGCGAACGTGTGAATCTTCCCGCCCACCCCAGGAATACACGTAGCACGCTCTCACAGGCACAGTCGCGGGTAAATATTCCCGCCCACCCCTGGAATACATGTGACCCACTCTCACAGGCCCAATCGCGTGTGAAACTTCCCGCGCACCCCTGGAATCCACGTACCCAGCAAAATCGCGTGTTGAACTTCCCGCGCATCCCTGAAATCCACGTACCCGGCCAAATCGCGTGTGAACTTCGCGCGCACCCCTGAAAAACACGTACCCAGCCAAATCGCGTGTTTAACTTCCCGCGCACCCCTGAAATACACGTACCCCGCCAAATTGCGTGTGGAACTTCCCGCACCCCTGAAATCAACGTACACAGCCAAATCGCGTGTTGGACTTCACGCGCACCCCTGAAATCCACGTACCCGGCCAAATCGCGTGTGGAAGTTCACGCGCACCCCGAAGTACACGTACAATCGCGTGTGGAACTTCACGCGCACCACGAAGTACACGTACCCAGGCAAATTGCACGGCTGGGGGGCGGGGGTGGTGGGAGACATGGGTGGGGGCCTGGTGGAGGCTGCCCCTGGTGGCTGGGGGGTGGGGGTACAGGGGGACATGAGTGGGGGCCTGGTGGAGGCTGCCCCTGCACTGCTGGGGGGTGGGGGTGGTGGGATACATGAGTGGGGTCCTGGTGGAGACTGCCCCTGCACTGCTGGGGGGTGGGGGTGGTGGTAGACATGAGTGGGGGCCTGGTGGAGGCTGCCCCTGGTGGCTGGGGGGTGGGGGTGGTGGTAGACATGGGTGGGGGCCTGGTGGAGGCTGCCCCTGCACTGCTGGGGGGTGGGGGTGGTGGTAGACATGGGTGGGGGCCTGGTGGAGGCTGCCCCTGCAATGCTGGGGGGTGGGGGTGGTGGGAGACATGAGTGGGGGCCTGGTGGAGGCTGCACCTGGTGGCTGGGGGGTGGGGGTGGTGGTAGACATGGGTGGGGGCCTGGTGGAGGCTGCCCCTGCACTGCTGGGGGGTGGGGTGGTGGTAGACATGGGTGGGGGCCTGGTGGAGGCTGCCCCTGCACTGCTGGGGGTTGGGGGTGGTGGGAGACATGAGTGGGGGCCTGGTGGAGGCTGCCCCTGGTGGCTGGGGGGTGGGGGTGCAGGGGGACATGAGTGGGGGCCTGGTGGAGGCTGCCCCTGGTGGCTGGGGGGTGGGGGTGCAGGGGGACATGAGTGGGGGCCTGGTGGAGGCTGCCCCTGGTGGCTGGGGTCTGGGGGTGCAGGGGGACATGAGTGGGGGCCTGGTGGAGGCTGCCCCTGCACTGCTGGGGGGTGGGGGTGGTGGGAGACATGAGTGGGTGCCTGGTGGAGGCTGCCCCTGGTGGCTGGGGGGTGGGGGTGGTGGTAGACATGAGTGGGGGCCTGGTGGAGGCTCCCCCTGGTGGCTGGGGGTGGGGGTGCAGGGGGACATGAGTGGGGGCCTGGTGGAGGCTGCCCCTGGTGGCTGGGGGGTGGGGGTGCAGGGGGACATGAGTGGGGGCCTGGTGGAGGCTGCCCCTGCACTGCTGGGGCGTGGGGGTGGTGGGAGACATGAGTGGGGTCCTGGTGGAGGCTGCCCCTGCACTGCTGGGGGGTGGGGGTGGTGGTAGACATGGGTGGAGACCTGGTGGAGGCTGCCCCTGCACTGCTGGGGGGTGAGGGTGGTGGGAGACATGAGTGGGGGCCTGGTGGAGGCTGCCCCTGGTGGCTGGGGGGTGGGGGTGGTGGTAGACATGAGTGGGGGCCTGGTGGAGGCTGCCCCTGGTGGCTGGGGGGTAGGGGTGCGGGGGGACATGAGTGGGGGCCTGGTGGAGGCTTCCCCTGGTGGCTGGGGGGTGGGGGTGCAGGGGGACATGAGTGGGGGCCTGGTGGAGGCTGCCCCTGGTGGCTGGAGGGTGGGGGTGCAGGGGGACATGAGTGGGGGCCTGGTGGAGGCTGCCCCTGGTGGCTGGGGGCCCTGTGCAGGGGGACATGAGTGGGGGCCTGGTGGAGGCTGCCCCTGGTGGCTGGGGGGTGGGGGTGCAGGGGGACATGAGTGGGGGCCTGGTGGAGGCTGCCCCTGCACTGCTGGGGGGTGGGGGTGGTGGGAGACATGAGTGGGGGCCTGGTGGAGGCTGCCCCTGGTGGCTGGGGGGTGGGGGTGGTGGTAGACATGAGTGGGGGCCTGGTGGAGGCTGCCCCTGGTGGCTGGGGGGTGGGGGTGCAGGGGGACATGTGTGGGGGCCTGGTGGAGGCTGCCCCTGGTGGCTGGGGGGTGGGGGTGCAGGGGGACATGAGTGGGGGCCTGGTGGAGGCTGCCCCTGCACTGCTGGGGGGTGGGGGTGGTGGGAGACATGAGTGGGGGCCTGGTGGAGGCTGCCCCTGGTGGCTGGGGGGTGGGGGTGGTGGTAGACATGAGTGGGGGCCTGGTGGAGGCTGCCCCTGCACTGCTGGGGGGTGGGGGTGGTGGTAGACATGGGTGGGGGCCTGGTGGAGGCTGCCCCTGGTGGCTGGGGGGTGATGGTGCAGGGGGACATGAGTGGGGGCCTGGTGGAGGCTGCCCCTGGTGGCTGGGGGGTGGGGGTGCAGGGGGACATGAGTGGGGGCCTGGTGGAGGCTGCCCCTAGTGGCTGGGGGGTGGGGGTGCAGGGGGACATGAGTGGGGGCCTGGTGGATGCTGCCCCTGGTGGCTGGGGGGTAGGGGTGCAGGGGGACATGAGTGGGGGCCTGGTGGAGGCTGCCCCTGCACTGCTGGGGGGTGGGGGTGGTGGGAGACATGAGTGGGGTCCTGGTGGAGGCTGCCCCTGGTGGCTGGGGGGTGGGGGTGCAGGGGGACATGAGTGGGTGCCTGTTGGAGGCTGCCCCTGCACTGCTGGGGGGTGGGGGTGGTGGGAGACATGAGTGGGGGCCTGGTGGAGGCTGCCCCTGGTGGCTGGGGGGTGGGGTGGTGGTAGACATGGGTGGGGGTCTGGTGGAGGCTGCCCCTGCACTGCTGGGGGTGGGGGTGGTGGTAGACATGGGTTGGGGCCTGGTGGAGGCTGCCCCTGCACTGCTGGGGGGTGGGGGTGGTGGGAGACATGAGTGGGGGCCTGGTGGAGGCTGCCCCTGGTGGCTGGGGGGTGGGGGTGGTGGTAGACATGGGTGGGGGCCTGATGGAGGCTGCCCCTGCACTGCTGGGGCGTGGGGGTGGTGGTAGACATGGGTGGGGGCCTGGTGGAGGCTGCCCCTGCACTGCTGGGGGGTGGGGGGGTGGGAGACATGAGTGGGGGCCTGGTGGAGGCTGCCCCTGGTGGCTGGGGAGGTGGGGGTGGTGGTAGACATGAGTGGGGGACTGGTGGAGGCTGCCCCTGGTGGCTGGGGGGTGGGGGTGCAGGGGGACATGAGTGGGGGCCTGGTGGAGGCTGCCCCTGGTGGCTGGGGGGGTGGAGGTGCAGGGGGACATGAGTGGGTGCCTGGTGGAGGCTGCCCCTGCACTGCTAGGGGGTGGGGGTGGTGGGAGACATGAGTGGGGGCCTGGTGGAGGCTGCCCCTGGTGGCTGGGGGGTGGGGGTGGTGGTAGACATGAGTGGGGGCCTGGTGGAGGCTGCCCCTGGTGGCTGGGGGGTGGGGGTGCAGGGGGATATGAGTGGGGGCCTGGTGGAGGCTGCCCCTGGTGGCTGGGGGGTGGGGGTGCAGGGGGACATGAGTGGGGGCCTGGTGGAGGCTGCGCCTGCACTGCTGGGGGGTGGGGGTGGAGGGAGACATGAGTGGGGGTGGAGGCTGCCCCTGGTGGCTGGGGGGTGGGGGTGGTGGTAGACATGAGTGGGGGCCTGGTGGAGGCTGCCCCTGGTGGCTGGGGGGTGGGGGTGCAGGGGGACATGAGTGGGGGCCTGGTGGAGGCTGCCCCTGGTGGCTGGGGGGTGGGGGTGCAGTGGGACATGAGTGGGGGCCTGGTGGAGGCTGCCCCTGCACTGCTTGGGGGTGGGGGTGGTGGGAGACATGAGTGGGTGCCTGGTGGAGGGTGCCCCTGCACTGCGGGGGGGTGGGGGTAATAGGGGACATGAGTGGGGGCCTGGTGGAGGCTGCCCCTGGTGGCTGGGGGGTGGGGGTGGTGGGAGACATGTGTTGGTGATCAGTGGTGCAAGGTGACATGTGGGTTGGCTGGTGGGCATGGCCATGGTGGATGGGTTTCCTGTGGGACATGAGCAGGGGTGCAGGGTAGTACCCTGTGGTGTGGGCTGCCTGCAGGGGCCGTGGAGGGTGTAGAGGGAACACCTGGGGGGACCCACATGGCCATATCACGTGTAGCATTCCCCTGCAACACCGAAATACACGTACCCAGCCAAATCGCGTGTTGAACTTCCCGCGCACCCCTGGTTCCACGTACCCAGCCAAATCGCGTGTTGAACTTCCCGCGCACCCCTGGAATCCACGTACCCAGCAAAATCGCGTGTTGAACTTCCCGCGCACCCCTGGAATCCACGTACCCAGCAAAATCGCGTGTTGAACTTCCCGCGCACCCCTGAAATCCACGTATCCGGCCAATTCGCGTGTGAACTTCGCGCGAACCGCTGAAATCCACGTACCCAGCCAAATCGCGTGTTTAACTTCCCGCGCACCCCTGAAATACACGTACCCGGCCAAATCGCGTGTGGAACTTCCTGCGCACCCCTGAAATCCACGTACCCGGCCAAATCGCGTGTGGAACTTCCCGCGCACCCCTGTAATCCACGTACCCAGCCAAATCGCGTGTGGAACTTCCCGCGCACCCCTGGAATCCACGTACCCAGCCAATTTGCGTGTGAAACTTCCCGCGCACCCCGAAATACACGCACACGTTATTTTTCAGTCAGCGGGTGTCCGTGTTTGTGGGTACCCCTTTGCATGTCATTTGTCCTGGAGGGCCACAGTATTGGACATTCATCATAGCTGTATATAGGTGCTATTTGTTGGCGCACCTTTTGGCGCACATTTTTTACAGGCGCAGGGACGCTACCGCCTGCTTTCTTGTGGCGGTCGTGTTTGTGCCTGTGTGCTGGTTTGACCGTGCGCTGTTTTGCCCTATTCAATTCCATGAATACGTTTTGTAGGCGAGCGTGTGGGCGTTCAGCGCACTTGCACCCTGTACTTCCCCCGTGACGCCCACATTTTGGCAAGTTGTTCCCCATTCCGAGTGTTACGCCCCGTGTTCCGCCTACTTTTGTAGCGTGCGCCGCGCTAGGTGCGATTTTCGCTGTGGCCTGTGCGATTTTCGCTGTGACCTGGCGCACGCCGTTAGATGGCCTGTGCGCCAACGTGCGCCGCGCACTTTTTTAGCGCACATCAGATGGTTTTTTCGCGCACGCCCTTCCATGAATCGATGTGCGCTGCTTTTCATGCGATTTTCACAATTGCACTGCAATTTTCGCAATTCCACTGCGATTCGCACGTTTTTGCCCACTTGCGCCGCGCTATTTATTCCATGAATCGGCCTGTAAATATCTCACGTTTGGCTGATGCGATTTTCAAAATGTTTGTGACATGCACTACTACAGGTTAGCATCAGGAGGTGTGCCAAAATTCCTAAAAATCATAGGGCCTCATTACGACCCTGGCGGAAGACCATGGTGCTATTAGCACCATGGTCCATGCCGGTAAGTTACCGACTCCGCCATGGAGAAAGGGGGAATTACCGCCCCATTACAAGGTTGGCGGGGCGGTAATTCCCCCTTCCTCCATGTCCCTTCCCCATTCCCATTTTTGCCCCATAGGGCTCAATGGGAATGGGGAAGGCGCTAAGTACGGTGCCGCAAATTGCAGCACCGTAATTAGCACCAAGGTCCCTTTGCGGGTCCCTACTTTAATGACTGGTCTACACCAGCCGTTAAGGTTGGGTCCCGCAAAGGGACCTCGTAATTAGGCGCTAATAGGTTAACGGCGCCGCAGCCTTTTACGGCGCCATTAACCCATTAGCGCCTGGGTCGTAATGAGGCCCATAGTGGACAGTTGTGAGATGTCGGGAGCTAAACAGTGCTTTTTCAGACTCTGGCAATTTCCAGGCAAAACATATGTTGTTCATCAATCATTGTAGGCATGACAATGTTTATTGATGACACTTTGCCAAATTTGCAGTTGCATGCCTAATTTGATGAGCTTGCATGGATGAGAAGAAACATTGCAGAGGAAAGCATTTTTGGATGTTCCTATGTAAAGTTTGAAACAACCCTAATTCTACTTCAGAAGCAGTACAATATAGCTGATATAAAATGAACATTCAAATGATACCATTTAAATCAAAAAAGGGAACTTCCCCCGAAGAGACTTAAGACATGAAGATTAAACCATGGCAGCCACAGGTTGGTTTCCATGGAATCTTGTTGCTCACATGTGGATTTTTATTTCACAAGAAAGTAACCAATACAAATGGCAGGAAATCAATAAGTAACCCTTTTATTCCCTATTGTGAGTGCATTTGTGCAATATGTAAAATTCATGATCTGTTTCTTCAATTTAGAGCATAGAATATGAGGCCATAAGGTCACGTCTTCAAGTGCATGTCCACAGAGAAGTGCTTTGGTCACAATGCAACTTTATTGATAAATTATGTTGTTTGGAATTTGTATAGTTCACCACTGCACCACCATGTTATGCTGAATCTGTTTTGTTAAATATATTTTACCTATGGGTACTGCTAATTATTAAACATGGGCAATAAAATAAAAGATTCATGGTTGTCTTCTTAACACCTTTTAATTTAAAAAAGTCTTTATTTATATGTTAGGCTTCATGCATGCATGTTTGGCTCATAAACACAGGAGGACGTATAACCAAAAAAGCGCATCTGTTGAGATGCTTTTTTCAAAGATCATCACTATTAAAATTTGCCATGAGATTAGAAAAAACAATCTTTGTTTGCCAAACAAAAAATTAATATACATTCCTTTTAGGCACAGTTACTAACATTTTGCCATTAGGGTATAAAAAAGGAATTAAATGCATTTAGCATCTATAGGTAATAAAACACATTTGCAAGCAAATGACACACCTGAGGAATGCATTTTTGCAAGCGGTTTAAAGAAATAAAGAAAATCAGAATGCAATAAGCCTTATTCTTCATTAATACAAATCAACACATTATGCCAAAGGATCGAGATTGCAGAGCTTGATGTATGAAGTGACCGTTTACAACAACATAATGTAATGTTACATGTGATGGAGCTGAAGAGCTGGTTGAAAGTGGCACCAAATCAATATAATGTGACAAGCCGATGACATAAAAGGACTGCTTAAACATTACAAAAGCACTGTCGCCCTCTTCAAATGCCATAAAAGTGTACAATCTTACTATAAAACGTTTCTTTACCATTAGGTTTTCCCTATGGATGTTCCTCTTATTTGACAAAGAGCAGACAAAACTAAAAATGCAACTGCTTAAAAAGGGAAGGAGATTAAAAAAAGAGACAAATGGTACTACACACAGACATGGCAAGCTAAGTGGAAGAAGGAGGTATTAGATACAAGGTGAGGAGAATAAGGCGTTCAAACAAGCGAGGGAAAGAATAAAAGGGGAGGGGAAAATGCAGCTAAAGGGTAAACGTGGGACAAATTAAATGACAGAAGGATCTTCCGGTGGAAGTTAGTGACAGCTGTGTATTATAAAGAATAAAATACCTCTGCTGAAGGTAAAAAAAAAATATATATTTTAAATCACTGTGGCATTCTATGAACTCATAAAGGCATTGCAACCTTTATACTGTCCCAGAACTCATATGACTTGTAATAGCCATAGATGTACAGCAGGGCTATGGACTGTAACTAACCATAATCCATGTGCAATGTGAGGAGAGTTCCCCAGCAGAGCACTTGAAAAAGAGAGTATCATGAGACCATCATGAGACCATCATGACATCCCGCCTGATCGCTATGTAAGGTGGGTATCTGCCACCATTCTGTGAAAAGTGCTATTTTACAGTGCCAGTTTCAAAGTCAACAACAACAGTTTTGAAATCAAAGAGGTAAAGTGAATTTTGTATGTATTTTGGATGTTAATTTGGTTCTTAAAAGACCTATTTTATAATCCTGGCAATGCACCACTTCAAACTGGGCTAATTAAGTTCAAGTTTGTTAAGCTTTCTGACCAAGACTTAACATACAAAACATTGTATAAAACAATAACGGAATTCAAAAACAATCCAATTATTACTAAGAGGTACCAGAAATAAAAGAAAGGTTGGTGGAGAAGATTGAGAAGGAAAAGCAAGGAGCAAAAAAAAAAGGGCAAATCAATGTATTTCCCTGTGCCACACACTGTGAATATGTACTAGAGCGTGATGTATGCTCTCTGATTCTCTTGATTACATGCCCCCATCCGTCTGTTCTCATCACAGTCTTTTCACTTAACTGAATTTCCAGAGGGTTCCACACATCAGAACATTGTGAGGAACATGATGCAGTATGGACAGAAACAAATAATCTGAGGATGGGAGAAGAGATTTTGGGAAGATTATAGGGAGGAAAATAGATGTAAGAGAAAACTTGGAACTTAAAACAGGTGGTAGACTTTGGACAGCCCACTGTAGTGCGATCAAGAAAGCAGGCCGACAAATTGACATCCATCTAAGGAGGTGTGAGAAAGGTGGAAAAGACTAAAAATGGAAGATGAGATGGAAAAGAAAACAAATGGCGTAGCAGAAAATAAATGCGATGGGTACGAAGAAGTGCAGAATTATTATAAGTAAGTTTGGAACTAAGTTCAGTGAATCTTTGTGAGATGGACATTTCTGGGGCCATTTTGGTTCACTATTTACTTGATTGTACTTTATAATATGCAATAGGTTGGCAGCACTCAAGCAAATGTAACCACCATCTCAGGTGTCCGTATCACTGACATCATGCTTTATCCTCTACACCAACACATGTACTACCTCTGGATTGATACAGCAGAAGCACAAATACACCATTGTGGTCAGACTCCTGAGAAGCCTAATTTTGATTGAGGCACACATTAAAACATGTCAGGAGTGTCCTGTTGAGTAAAGGTATTCAGAATGCTGCAACGTCCTGGCCAGTTTCTAATCCGGAGCCTGCTACATCACAGAACTGAAGCAACCATAGCCATCCATTATTAATTACTCTTTATCAGCTGACCAACTGACCAGGATTGCTGGCATTGAAGGCAGGGTCCCAATGATTAATACCCATCTCTGGCAACTACATCCATAAGGTAGATTTCAGATGCCTCCTCACAAGGATCTCCTCTATCCCAATTCCTTTCAGCATTCACAGGTCCCCTCACTAACATCTTTAGGCCAAAAATATTAATTTACACATGTATTTGGATAATGTCTAGAGACACCTAAAGCTTAATAATGGCCCCACTGATGGACAGTGGAGAGTGGCATGCCTGAGTCATGAGCAAGGTTGGCTGAACAAAAGCTCACTTTTCCTCAATCTGTACAAGATAGATTTGCTCTTCCTTGGAGCAATAGACATGATGCTCCCTCCTGCTCTCTAATTCATTAAGCCTGAATTGATGGGTCCTGCTCCCAAATGCACACAGAACTTGTGCAACCTAGAAGTTGTGTTTGACTTTGACCTGGCTTTCACTCCTTAAATTAATTTAGTCACAAAGTCACTCGTCACTTATTCGACTTCTGGCAAATTCTGCAATTACTTGGTGTTTCTGACATAATTACATTGAATGCATTGTAGCGGCATCACAAATGGACCTTCTTCAATACCCTTTACACTGTGCTCTAGGCAAAACTTTAACACTTTTAGCCGCCCAGAAGTCGTGAAGCTTGCAAAGGCTCCATTCAATGGACATGTATTCCCCCCTCTCAAACTCTACCTTAGGTTTGAAGATAACTTCACATCATTGTGCAGAGGAATAATGACACACTTGTTTCTTCGAGCAATCTGGTCCTCATTCTCAATAAAACAATAGCTTCGTCCTCATTTATTTGTATCGATTTAAACAATGACACCCTTATGAGGGACGTCATGAATTTTTTTCATTGCTTTACCCTGCCGAACACACTTGAGGATTGCATCAAAAACAGCTCTTTGCATATCATACTGTTAATTTATCTCTAGCATCCTCTTCACCAAAACCACGCTCAGGGAGCTGTCCCGTGAATTATATATAAATAACGAAATTGCTTCATGAATAAAACTTTCAGTAAAAAAATAGAGCAACTTTTTCTGAAATCTGAAATTTTGGACATGCCACTATTTAGCCATTCTGGTTTTGACCGTAAGATTGAATTATTTTGTTTCCAATAAGTAATGCAGGGTGATATGATGTATTTATTGTTCTTTAATAGCGTGGTGGGATCGAGAATTGGACCTGTGATGCACCACAGTGCCCTGTTTCCAAGACAAAGGCGTTGCCCCTGAGCTATCATTCCTCCCCAGAAGAAGCAAGAAAAACTCGGCAAATATGCTTAGGACTTAGGACAGGTAATGCCAGAGAATGATAATGATCAGAGGCGGCAGAGCAGCACCACCAAATATGCAATTAAGCATGCATTCATGTAAGCAGCATTGGAAAGCATGGGTCTGAAGATGTAATTGAGAGCATGGGGTTCATTCTGAGTTTGGTGGTAAGATAAACAAAATGGCTGCAAATCTGTTAGTGCTATTTTGTTGTGGCTGAGGAATTCCTGCCATTTTTACTGCACCACAAATTCCAACTTTGACCTTGAAGTGGAGCATTTACCTTCAGCAAGGTGCTTGAGGTAAATCCTCAATTTGCTTGCCAAAGATTAACACATCCACCAAATCCTACAGACTCCAAAAATAGCGATTACCACTGCTCTTCTGCCACTTCTAATCCAGTAGTAAATCTGCAGACTGAGTGCCATTAACATTAACCAATTTTGGCATTATTTCAGTGAAAAAAACAGTTATGCTAATCCTGAAATATCCCTTAATAATTTGAAGGGCTTCCATGAGAAGAACTATGAATGGAAAATGTGTCCCCAGAGAACTGGCATTAGGTGATCATAGGAGAGGGGTTCTGCCTACGTGCCCGGATTCTCTGCTGATAACATTAAAAGAACCTGCTCGCTCAACAGTCGGGGATTGAGATTAACCTATTTCTATAAAGAAATTCCCGGAAAGATCTTGATATATTCGTTTTAAACTGTGTAGGGAATTCAATCCTGCTTCATTTACATCCAGTGGAAAAGTCTGGAGAGAAAAAGTTGCCACTGAAAAGTGGGCGAGGAGTTGGTGTGGCCAGAGGAAGGATTCAGGCGCTGCAACAATCTAGTGTTTTCCAGTTCTAACCCTGTCGAAAAGGATATAGAACACTTTTATTTAAATGCAATGCCAGCTGCGGCACCAGCCTCGAAATGCTAAGAGATCAGTTATTTCCATGTATTTTCTTCATATCTCTGGAGCAATCTGCGATTGCCTGAAACACTGCCACTTTTTAGAAAAGGGACCCCTTGTGAGTAGCCAACACTCTTCACTGGCCTTCCTTGCAAAGTTTTCTAGCTATATTGTAGAAAGGGATTTGCATTTTCAATAAGGTGATGTCAAAATAGAATGATTGATGAATCTATTAAAACCATCCGAAGACCTATGCCATCATTGACCCGTAAAGGATGTGTAAATCACGTCTCATTTTCAAGGTTTGCCTGCTTTGAGTGATGATGTTTAAATCCAAATGGTCTTTGTATCTAGACCGATCACCTTGGTGCTCTATGTACTTGAGTAGGCTCAGTGCTGTCATTTGGGTTTATTGATTTATTTATTTGAATTTATAAAGCACTTTCATCTAGGCAATGTACACAACTAAGTAAAAAAAGATCAGTTATAGGATGAGAACGATTTACAAAATTGATCAAAAAGGAAGAACAATTTCATTCAGGAGAAGTGAGAACATAGGTGTTAACAAGCAGTAAAAAAAGAAGTGAATGTAGAAGAGGATTGAACAGAGAAAGGAATACCATTGTAGAATTTTGGGGGACAGAAGTGAAAAAGAGATTGTGCACCAGGAGGACAAGGAACTAAGAAACAGAGAAGAGAGAAGTATCCCAAGTGGGAACATAAACTGACTCCAAACAAGACGGATTAGTGGGGGCAAGAACGCAGGCACATTTAAATGCAATGCAAAGGAAGCAAATCTGGGAACGGGTATGAAAAGGGAGGCAATAACATGCAGCTAGATATAGGCCAATATGGGAGTGGTGGAGGGAACAGAGCAAGCACATAGCAGAATTAAAGAAATACTCAAGGAGCAAGTGCATAGAGAGGATATCCCACGCAAAGAAACAAACAGCAATCAAGAAAGGTGGGTTGAGATATGATTCCCTAGCAACAGAAAGGCATATACTGATACCAAATATGTTGACAGTTGTTCTTTCGTTTCACCGACCACAGTTTATTAAAGTATTTTTTTGATGAAAATAAATTTAAAAAAAGGATTGAACGTAATTTTTTTCTATTTGGGTGGTTCGCCCAAGCCTTCACAAAGTCCCTGGCCTTCCCTATATTAATAAACCTACCACATCCCCCTCCCGACCCCATGTAATCCCTTAGCCCCCTATACATATCGATTCGTTTTTTCAAAGTGTTTACTTTGAAAAAACGTTATCAGGTAATAATGTTGCCATGAAAAAAGTCGCCAGGTTGGTGACTTTAAAAAAAAGAAATGCATAAGTGATGCACCCTCCAGGCTATCAAACACTTTCCCCAAATATTCTAGGATTTGAGGTAATAATATATAATTATACTCCTCCTGGAATATTTGGGGAAAGAATTTTGGTAGCCAGGAAAAAGTTGCCAAAACCTGACGACTTTTTACTGCAACATTATTACATGGAACCGAAAAGAAACCTGTCGATGAAAGGACGTGATACTGTTGACAGTCGGGCGTCTTGGAATGCTTCAAGGGTAAGTAAATATACACAAGTGGTGTAGTTCAGGGGAAAAGGACTTTGGAAATTGTCACTAGGGTTGTCCCTCTCTCTCTCGTCTCCTTTCAGTTACCCGCCAAACTAGCCCAGGTGTCAGTACCCTTGGTTAGTGCTGTGGCTCTGAAACCCCTATTGTCTACTCACGTAGATCTAATGCTGCAATGGGTTCCCAGAAACATTGGGTTACTAACATCCTCAGGACTTTCTATCTGTCCCGACCCCACTCCCTTGCATTGGGAAATCAATAAAGATGGTCTCTTCTTCTTAGGCTGTATGTTGCCGGTACTCCCTCACACCTACCCATTCCTTGTGAAAAGCAGGTTCCTTCTGTGTCTTTGACCCTTTCTCCAGTGATTATTTCTGTTTGCAAGGTTTCCAGGGATATCTTCAGCTTGCTAAACTCAGGGTTGGTTGTGACATCTAGTATGGGGCGGCCTCCTCCCTTGCACTCCTGGTGTGTCTCAATTTTTTAGGTCGACCTCAAATTCCCACAATGTCACCAGGCAGAGCTGGCTGAATACCTCTCCTTCCTGGAGCTGAAGGGGTTTGGAAGAATGATCAACCAGCAAGGATTGATGTTACTGATGTGTTGGAAAAGATGAATTACCATGAATAGTACATAATGGGGTTGTGGCTGGAGTCAGTGTGCCAGAAGGAAATACCCAATATAATTCTGTTTAATTCCACATGGAGGTCAGCCTCCACTATTACCTTTTCATTAATGGGAATTTGGTAATTATGGGTTCATCATCCTTCATAGGATGTCTCCCAGGGAGATCTTCTTGATCGGACATAGGCCTGTTCAATAAAAGTGTGGAAGACCGGTTCACAAACTCAGATTCATGATGGTGGTTGCCTGTATGTGAAACCCCTCCTGTCTGTTTTTTCACCTTCAGGTCCCATGTTCCAGAGGCTGCTGGTGACCTCTGTACCGGGGTCTCTGGTGGATCCTACTGCTGACACCACATGTGAAGGGCAGTCACCAAAAACCACTTGAACATCTTGAAATACTTCAAGGGTTTTGTTTGTTGCTAAAGTAATTTTTAGATACTGTATACCTTTGTCTTTAGGTTTCAGATTTAGGCTACAGTCAAACATAGGGGATTAAAATATTTTGAAGGGCAAATCTTTTTTCTCCTAGAATATCTCTTGACTCTCAGATAGATAGGTCCTTATTTTCCCCATCTTTGGTTTCATTAACAATGCATACACAAATGTTCTTGGATACTCCATGCAGCACATTTATCATACCATCTTTTGCTTGGGGGATAAACCTTACCAGAGTTTTTCCAGGCTGTTAAGACAGTTGTACATATAGTGTTTTACATTTCTGACACCTCAATAGCATGCTTGGAGTAAGGGGGACATGACACTGAAGGAGAGATGGCTCTTCTTTATATTAGAGAAAAGGCAACTATCGATTGTGCTCGCAGCCAGTACAGTTTGGGATTGGTGCATCTTATTGTTTTGGATTTGTTATTGTTTCTGCACCCTTATACCTTCTAGCCTGGCTTTGGTGCAATATAATGAATAAATAAAAAAAGTAGTTTGTCCGTACAGCAAAACAGGTCAAAATTCCAGTAGTAGCTGAATTTCACAGCAGAATAAATATTATGAATAGCGATGATTTTGAGGTGAAGCGCCTAAGTAACAATATTTGGAACATGATAGGATTCTTAGACGATTAAGAATGTGTGTTTTCTCAAATGCAGAAGATGATGAAGATGATGAATTAAGTAACAGATGGGAAGAACACCTCAGCAGTAGATCCAGTAAATTGTTAGAAATGTTAACAGAACATGCGGACAAAGTACCCAAAAATGTGGTGAACCCACCCATGCAACTTTTTCTTCAAATTAGACACTTACACTAAAGACTCAATGCAAATTCTTGACATAATGAGGACTGTGCTTTGGGAAAAAGAATATATACAAGTCACATATGATGTATTGTATTATAAGTGTCATTTATATGGCGCCTTTTACCATTATTATAGTACCAGGAGATGGCTTGAGTGCTAGGGACTCGCTATGTGTTCAGCGTTCCTCAATTTGTCATAGGTCTTCGCTGCATTCTGATTTCAGAGGTGTTGAGGCGTGTCCTTGTATAGGTAGCAGAGAATTAAGTGAACAGCATGACCACATTTTGTCATAGTCCTTGCAGTATTCTGATGTGTGCAAGTAGCCATGCCTGCGGCCACTGTCCACCGGATTGGTGCGTTATACATACCTAACAGAATTCAATGGTGATTTGTTGTTTGTGCGCCCCTTCAGGTAATTGGCTTCTTCTGTTGATTCTTGCGGCTGCGATGAAATGGTTAGCAACAGCTCCAACTATTTGCAACAAGCGGACCACAGGTTGTACTTCCAGGTTCTTCTAGGCAGATAGCGTGGCGACTCTACCCAGAGGTCGAGCGCTTACTGAACCTTTTCAGTTGTTACCTTTACCATGGGCAGCCCATCCTATAGTTCATGCATGTGCAATAACTGTCCATCCCCCCATGTCTTCCAGAGTGATTCCGGGGCTGGTTATTGAATGCCCTCATGAAGTATTGCATGGGGGCTCCCCAAGTGGTCTACTTGCGCAAGAATTGGTCATGGCATACGTCCTCCCATGACAATTCCCTGCATTGCATCCTAATCTATCTGATTGCAGTAGTGGTGATTCTATCACAATCAATGTCAGTGCGATTTTCCTGTTTTACCATACATGCCAGGTGCAGTGACTCATCAATCCTGTGACATTTCATATATGAAGGGCTGTTATTCAGTTAGTGGTGCTTGTGGGAAACTAATTGGTGTATGATTCTGTGTGCGGTGCAATGCTGCCACAAGAGTTTCTGGCATCACCAGCTGCTCAGAGGTTGGGGTCGCCATGAATGCAGCCGGAACCACCTGGCGCTGAGTGTTTCTAGGTTTGGATTGGGAATTGGAGTTTTAAACGCAGGGAATAATGGCCTATAGTTTGATTTGTTGAGGGCGACCGCCCAAATGTTGAGATCTGAGTACCTATGCTGTTATTTTCAAAAACCAATAAAATTGAATTAAAAAAAAAAAGAAAATAGCCAGGTTCTGAAGACTTTTTTGAAGGAAAGGTAGTTTTCGGTGTGGCGGATGTGATGAGGAAGAGAGTTCCAGGCTAGGGAAAGCCGAGCCGCCAACCATGGTGGAGTGGTACGGGGGAATAGAAAGGAAGAGAGCTGAGCCCGATCTGAGGTTTGCATGGGGGTTGGTAGTGGATGATTTTGTTCTGAAGGAACTCAGGTCCTTTATTTTGGAGGGCTCGGTGGGTGTGATGCACATGGCTTTGACGGTTGCTCTTAGGCTAAGAGGAAGCCGTTGCAATATTCTTAGTGCGGGCTGATGTGTTCTCTGGGCGAGAGGTCAGGAAGCAGTCTGGCTGCTGCTTTTTGGATTCATTGAAGCTCTTTACACATCAATCGGACATAACCTGGCCAAAGAAACAGTACGTTTCTGGTTAAAACAGAAATCAGCCTCACATTACATGTTCAGCAAAATCCTAATAGAAATGCTGGAATTTACACTTTCTAACAATAACTTTGTGTTTAATGAACAGTACTATAATCAACCCATGGGGCTTGGCCCGGGAGCTACATATGCGCCGATCCTTGCAAACCTGTTCATGGGCCAATTTGATACCACTTATGCATTAGCAGCAAGCAAAAACAGTTAGGAAAGACAGTGTGTCTTTGGAAAAGATACACAGGCAATATTTTTGAGATATGGAAAGGAAGTCTCAGAGAATTAAAACAGTTCACCTTGAAACTCTATCACCTTTCTTGACCCCAAAATACAAATTGTCAATAATGAAATTACTACTCAAACTTTCCATAAACCCTCAGAGGTTAATTCCATCCACATATTACTAGTGGTCACAAACATAATGTTATATGCAATATTCTGAAAGGTGAGATGCTAAGAGACAAACGGCTGCCCATCGGACTGGTGCCTTCCAAAAAGAGGTGGTAGGTTTGAAAGTCCCAGCAAGCAATTCTTTCTACTTCTGGACTCATTTTAGTCTGGTTTTCGGCCATCCCATGGAACAGAAACAGCATGTTAACCCTACTGATCATGCTTCACCACTAGGTTGCGTTCGATATCGTTAACTTTAAGATTCTATTGTCTAGCTGACTGAACTCACTGGCATATCCCAGAAGTCCCTTAACCGGTACAAATCTTTCTTAACTGACCGGACTCAACAGGGTAAGAATTTCACTATTCTGATCTAATTCCAGTCTCCTCTGGTGGCTCCAGAGCTCTTCCCGGTCTTTGCTGATCTTTACTATCTACATATAACCACACTTGTGTATTTTCCCAAAGTTTGATCTCCATTATTCTATGCAGACGTGCATGCATGTGTACAATTGCACTGATCTCCTTCAGTCCATTGTGGACTGCTCCTCTGATGTGAGATGCTAGAGGGCGCTCAACAAATTGCAACTTAATCCTTCTAAAACAGAGGTCCTACTCTAGGGCCCAAAAAATAGTTGGATTCATCATAGCTTCGATCTTGGCCCACATTGTTTAAACTTTCTACGTGTCTTACCCAGAAGGTAGATATTCTTGGCTGTATTTGGAAATCTGATTTGGAGTGTGACTCTTGGGTGGGGAAATAGTAAAGTATATTAATTTCCATCTCAGATTTCCCTGTACAAGGCTTTATTTTTTCCCTGGGACAGCTCTACCAGTTGTGTTTTACTCTTTAATTAATTCCAAATAGATTGTGGAAATGCTGTACTAAGAGGGATCTCAGAGAAACAACTTTTAAGTTTACAAACTGTGCAAAATGCAGCAGTGAAATTACTTTTCAAGTACTGATGTCTCTGCATTGGTTATCGGTAAGGCAGACAATAACTTTTTTTGGGTCCTCGCCTGAACTCACCCCAACTCATTAAACTGCGTAAATTCAACTTACCACCCAGTTCTCTCTTTATGATATACAAATCAATGCCTCTTAGCGGACCTGCATCCCACTATGTTCACAGAGGTGACAAGCGTTCCTCGGTCCAGGGTCCTTGTTTATGGAATCTACTTCCCACTGAACTTTGGCTAGTTGATTCCTATTTGCTGTTCCGTAAAAATCTTAAAACCCATCTTTTCAATAATGTATGGGGTTTTTTCCAATTTTTCATTAGTAAGTGAAAAAAAGATTTTAAACAATCTTTTTTTTAAAAGGCTGATTTAGATAGAGCGTTCAAAGACCACTCTGAGGGGTCTTCCTAAATCAGACTGTCAGCACCAACAATGCACATAAGTGCGCGCATGGGTGATGCATATGAGTGCACGCAGGGGCTGTCAGGCATGGGGGAGTTGGAAGAGGGAAGGCACTGGAAGACCACGTAAGTGTTTTGGTATGTTTGTGTGTGTGTCTGCATGTGAGTAATGTTTGAGGGGGAACTGAGGGGGCAGAGAGCGGGTAAACATGTGTGTGTGTGTGTTTACATGTGTGTGTGACAGTTAGTGTGTCTTTGGTGGGTTTGGTATAGGAGGAATGCTTTGTGTGGCGAAGGGAGATGGGGAAGAGGAAAAGAGAGTGTGGGGGAAAAAACCCAGATTATCAAGAAATTCCTCCAGTTAGGAAGGGGTGGTGGCAGGCAAGGGATCTCATTCAAGGGTGAGCGAGGTTGGGGGGCTCATTTAGTGTCATATTTCCACATATTGAGGTGCACAAAATCGGCTGATAAAATCTGTCTTTTTTGTGTTCGTTCTTCAAAAAGCAGACAAATCAAATAGAACCTATTTTTCTTATCCAGCTTTTTTACATATGATTGAATAATGGTAATATTAGTGCCCAGATGCAGTTTAGTGTACTTGATTCCTCTTTTCTAGTGGAAATGCACCTGATCAATAAATAAACTAAACCAAATCACTGTGCATACACCATGCAACTCTCCCTAAACCATGACGACCTACCACACCAGTGCCCGCAATGCCAATAAAAGCGTTACAGTCTCCCATTTTACCATGACATGTCAAAATGCCCTTTTTTGAGTCCTGCCAGCACATGTCGTCTGGTGTCCCATGCTTGTGTGCAAATTGTGACTTGAAGCTTGAGCCGTTACTAGCCCAAATAGGTGTACCTTGTATCAAACCTGGAAATGCCTGCTTATATAGTCAGAAGGCATATTCTGTTTGCAGGGACTTCTGCTGCCCTTCTACTAAGTTCTTCCATGAATGTCCATGCAGAACCCTGAGTTGGGGCAATGCTTGACTTGCCACCAGATTTCTGATTGCTTTATTAAGCACATTTATATACTAAGCACCACCCAAGTCGGTCTATTCTTCATTCTGAATGAATTATGGGATGCCCACCTCAGCTGCCATGGAGTTTTCCTACAGTGGTTTTTATTAACAGAATCTGGGGAAATACAGGCAATTTTACACCTATCGAGTGCAATTGAAATGTACAGAGCAAAGAGTTCAGCAGCGTGCAATGTGCAGACTTCTAAAGAGGGCATCACTTAAGCTGTACATTTGCTAGGTTTTTAAGACTGAAATAATTTGATTAATTTCTTAGTTTATTTTAATGTAGGCTTGTATTTTTCCTCTAGCTGTTCCCAGGGTATCACCACGCTGGTCTACCACACTCTCGCTCACTCTATCTGTCGCTCTCTTTGTGGGTGTTGCGTTGTCAGGTGCACATTTGTTAGATCCTCCCCAGCCATTGCATTCAGCAGCAGTGCCACGGAAGAAAACTCGGATATCTAGAAAGAGGGGCAGGAGATGCAATGTTTCTTTTTGGTTAAATATAGAATGAGAGAAGCAAGCACAGGGGCATCCTCTGGGGTGGTGACTGGCCTGATATTTGGAGTCATGCATTGTCATTGCATTTGGCCTTCATGTCACCATCACATTGAGGGTGCATTGCTCACATGGAATGAGTTGATGAGGATGCAAATAGGCTCTCCTGGGTACTTAGTTTTTGATAAACCTTGTAAAGGAGCAGAGCACATCTGCAGGGCCTACCATCATGTTTGTAATTTTCTGTTTTGTATTAATTATAAGTGTTTGTGCAAACTATAACAAATTCAAGAGATCTGCTGTACTACCAATCAATCAGTAGCCATCGTGCAAAATGAAACGCTGATGTGCTACTCACAGAAGAAACATATCATTGGTTTAGTCTTAACATGTGTCTTTCCAAGAAGGAAAGACATTTTGAGAGACAATACTGTGTATTTTCTCAGCAAAAGAAGCTACTTTTTAAAATGTTACAATGCTCATTTCTACTGATCAATTCCAGTATATATTGGAGCCATAATAAGAATGGCACACATGTCCTACTGCGCAGATTGAAGCTCTGTGAGGGCCCTTGAGAAGACCTGCAAGGACTTTGGCAAAGCGTCAGGGCCAAGATCAACTGCACAAAGCCAGAGGCCATGCTCTTTGGAGACAGGAACACTGCACACGAGCCACTGTCCATCCCCATCAGGCCAGTCCATATGAAGATCCTGGGAGTGTGGTTCGGACACAAAGGTACAGAGGCGATGTGGGAGTGGTCAAAGGCCAAGCAGAGCCAAAGCCACTCTGGAGCCTGCGGAAGCTGACCATGGATGAGAAGACGCTGGCCCTGAGGAACGACATGCTACCAGTGCTCCAGTAGATGGCCCAGTTATGGCCCGCGCAGAAGATGACAGTAGAGAATATCACCTTGATGGGTTGCCAGTCAAAGGATCGACAGTAAAAGGGTTGACAGGTCAAAGGATCGACACGAAAGGGTCGACAGGACAAAGGATCACATTTTTTTTTCACATTTTTTTTGGGGGGTCCCCCAACCCCTTTTTTTTGCAAAAAATCACTTTTTTCCAAAACGAAAACCTAAAAAAATATATATAATTTTTAAAAAATTCGATCCTTTGTCCTGTCGACCCTTTGGTGTCGATCCTTTGTCCTGTTGACCCTTTTTTTTCGATCCTTTGACTAGACACCACCTTGATGGTGTTCTATTGCATCTGGAATTCCAAGATGGACTGAGTGAAGAGGGACACAATGTACAAGGAGCACAAAGAAAGGAGGGAAGGGAGTGCTGGTCAGCCCCACCATCCTGAGAGACTTCTTCACATGCAACTGCATGAGGGTGACACTAAAGAGCAGCAACAGGAGTCACATGGGATTACTGATGGTCCGCTTCTTCCTCCTGCTGGTCTAGCGAAGACTTGGGTGGGCAGAGTGGAACACCAGGTTCCCATTCAACTATACAGCGCCCTGGTACTAAGTGGAGGCAGAGGGATTTGTGAGAGACTTCCAGGTGCAGACGGCGACGGTAGAAGCCACGGGCCATCTACTCATGCATCCGTGAGAGGGATATTTGCGAGCAGATCGGTGCCCTGCCCTCAGCGATGGCAGAACATGTGTGGGAGAAGATCCCAAGCCACGTGCAGCAGATGAACAAGCTCAAAGACATAGCCTGGGTGGCCGTCCAGGGAGGTCTCCAGTGCGAGTCTTCATGCACGCCAGAAGACTGAACCGCTTCAGGAACTGCCCCAGGGGATGCACAGCAAATGAGACGGAATAACACCTCTCCTGTGACTGCACCTACACCAGAGATCTGATGAGGGACCTGTCCACGGAACTAGGGAGTCTGATCCTTACAACAAACAACACTGCTGAGTCAGTGTTGTACGGATTGTTCCCAGGGTCCCATGTACAGCTAAATATCCAGGCCTGCTGGCAAATCCTGCGCTGCTTTAAAGATGTGCTTCTCTTTTCCAGGAACCACCTAGTGGTGGGGAAGAAAGAAACATCGACCGAATACTGCTGGAGGATGAGCCACAGCCTCGTAAGGTATTATGAGATCATTGACAGATCAGACAATGACAACGATGAGGAGGGGTGGGCAATGTATGCCTGAAACCTGACCTGACCTTTCCCTGCACAAGAAAAAGGTCCAGGGCAGGCCCTGAACATGCATTGTTGAACCGAGTGTGATTGTAAATGACAGCAGTTCCACCAAACCTATTCTTGTGCTAGAAAAACGTGCAATAGCAGAGTGAGAAAGACTAGCACCAAATTGCAGGTTGAGTGGAAACACCATACCTGTATTTTTGGCTTTTTTACCAGAACATGTTTAATAAGAGAATAGTTTTTAATTTGCTTTTTGACTGGATTTACCTTTTGAATTCTAATTGGACTTTTTGAAATTCCATTGGCGGAGTGGGACGGTTTTAAAGGGAGATGAGGAGATTAAATTATATATATTTTAAAATCTGCCAATTCATTGGGCTCTGGTGGCCGAGCTTCTTGCTTCTGGAGATGGTGATTCCTCTCCTATATGAGGAGAGTCTCACATTCTTTTATAGGAGGAGGGGCCAGATATCAGGGTAAGGATGTCTGGGTGCACGTTCAGTTCAAAAGGCACAGATTCTCTTGGGAAATCATATACATTTGGGATCATTCTTGTCAATCGTGGAGACAACCTTTGGGCACCACAGCAGCGCCAAAGCTTGAAAGATCTACAGAAAGCAGACTAAAATACCCACCAAGTTCCATTCCAAAGAAGATCTTAGTCACAAAATAGGAACATCATCTGAATAAGCTTATATCGAGAGTGATGAGTAACTGGTAAAACCTACTGGAGGCAAGTGTTTCAAGCACCTTCAGGATCCACAAGCAAGCGGATGATGAATCTCATGGACTGCCGCCACCTGTGCAGGGATATCTATTATCTATGCAGAAGTGTACACTAATTCGCTGCATATTTGGCTTTGTTCAGGTTGAGACCCTTCAGTGTTTGAGCAAGATACTGATATGCTTGGTTAAAACTGCCAATGGGTGGCAGGAAAAACAGTGTGTACAAATACAGTCCACCAAAGGCAAACCAATGGAGTCTTTCCACAATGGGGCTGGACTACTCAGACTGCTAGACCTGCACTCCAAGTTCTCTAATGGCTGATTCGGGATGCTCAATGAGGACGCATACGGTTTGTATGTTCCCCATGAGCTCCTCTGTCTGAAAAGTAGTATCATTTAAGAACTAGAAAAGGCTTGATGCAAAACGTGGCCAGCTGCAAAACCTGACGTATGAAGTCATTTAAAAAAAATCAAAACTCACCAACACACAAGGTTGGACTGACGCTGAACAGAAACATGTGCACAAGAGGACGAGTAAAATCCGAATGCTTGAGTCTAGGGACATGTCTTGTCCCACTTGGCATCCATAGCTGACTAATTGGCTAGCCTCCTTGTGCAGAGCCCACTCGCTTTCCTGCTATACATACCTGCATACCTATAAGATACATTACAATTGCTGTCACTGGCAAAACATTCAGAATTTGAGAGGCAACTGGCATGAAATGGGTTACTGGCCATCTTCATGCGTGGCAGTGCTTTCTTATTTACTAAACATGTCTTTTTTATCAAACCGGAAAACTAGCCTACGGTGTCTGCGTGGGAAGGCCAATGCCACAAATCAGAAGTCATGAACGCCTACGGGCGCCCATCATTATGCATTGCTCACGGATGACATAACTATGCAACTCAAGTCGGCACATAGACAAGCAATAGGAAATGAAAGCAGATAAGGACGGCTAGCTAGGTCATACCTGCCTGCTTAATTTTTGCTGCCGTTGTCTGGGGCCGCTGGACAGATTTTACAGTAGCGCTTACTAATTGCTTGCTCTCCTTGGGAGCCGAGAAGTGAGGAGGCTGCCAGGAGCAGGGGCTTCTGCTGCTAACGTATCGACACCCGCGTCTCCCCTAAGGACGATGGCTGTTAAGTACTTCAGAGATAAGGGAAATGGTGGGGATCAGGGAACACTGAGCAGAAGATACACAGGCCTCTGGGCAGAGGCGCACTCTGGGAAATGGAGCTAGGCATTTGCTGCCTGTTGTAATTCCTAGGTTGATTCGTGCGTTGCATTTGAGTTGGGAAATGTTAATGTTAATGATAAAGGACATTTGTACAGCGCTCTATCACCACCGGAGTGGTCCCCTGGCGCTGTGGCGGCTCTGAAAAAAGGGAGGGAAGGTGAGTTAGTGGGTGGAGGCTGGAAAAGTGCAAGAGTGCAGTGATGTGCTGTTGGCTGCCTCTGCCCGGTGGGTCCGTCGGCTGGGCCTGGGGTGTATGCGGCCGGCAGTCGTCGTGTACTGATGTGCGAGTCTATGTGTGTTTATTGTTTTGTTGTTGCAGTGTAGTGAAGTTAGTGTGGTTTGTTGTGCTGGAGGTTTGTGGTTGTGTTTGGAGTTTGAGAGGTGTATGCAGAGGAGGAAATTGTTAGTGGTATTGGTTAGTTGGCATCTCGATCCTGAATTGACCAGTTGGGCTCGCGTAATCTAACTCGATGGGGTGCTTGGGCACCCTGAGTAATAGCCCCTGCTATGTAAGTGGCAGAAGAGGCATGTTTCTGAGCTGTGCTACATCAGAGGTGTTTTGTATTTTTAGTTGTAGGTCTAACTACATTTTAATGTATACCTGCACCTTAAATTGGAATACTTTTTCTAATTCTAGTTGTGGAATTTCAGTCTGCACGTGTGCTTATGCTATATCCTGCCTTGGGTGTCTGACGGGCTGGCTTGCATTCTGGGTAACTACTTTCCAGCATGTTGAGGTCATTCGCCATGTCAGGTCTCAATGAGTCTAGGCAGGATTTGCAGACTTCCCCGCTCTGTGCCTTTACCGGCTTTTCCCAGTTCCAACCCCACTCTCCCTGTGTTGCTGGGATTCCATGGTGCACACACTCAGCCACAACAGGAGAAAACATCTGCACTGGTAGTAGATAATGCATTTCCTCTTTCAAAATAAATTACAAATGATGCAAAAAGACAGCTTTAAGAAAATTAAAGTGCTGAAAAAGACTTAGGGCCCCATTATAAGTATGGTGGTATTTTGGTGGTAAATCTGTCAAAATACCACCAAACGGATTTACCGTTACCGCCGCTTGGTCTGGCGAAATTACCACTGGATTACAAGTGGCGTTAGGCAGTGTTAGTCCCAATGTATTGCAGTCTATAGGGTATTACGGTAGAATGATCACTGGCAGTAATTCTGCCAGCGGTAATTCCGATGATTTGGTCTTTTTTTGGCAGTAAGGCAGAGGAGGAATCACCTCCAGCATTCTGATGGAGGTTTTTCCTCCACCTTACCTCAAAACCCGTATTTCAGCAGTGTGGTAATGCAGCTGTAGTGCAGTGATCCTTTACCACTGAATTACCACCATTTTTGGCCGCACCACCGAACTCGTAATGAGGCCCTTAGTTTGAACAGAGTCATATGTTTGCTTAAAAAATACATTTGCTTAAAGACTGTACCTTATTACATAAAGTTCCCCTTGTTTGAATGTGATGATTTTTCAAATGTGCTTTTAAAACCTTTTATCTTATATCTTGTTTTCTTCTCGCAGCTACTGTTGGATTTTCTCTAAAGTGTACCCACAAATGTCAGATGTATTTGTGTGTCTCTATTATAAATGGAGTGCCCTTTACAATGAAAGTAAGGACATTTCCTCCAATGAACCCACTAATAAAATGCTTCATTGAAAACGCATTTGCGAGAAACTCTGAAAGAGAAACCACATAAAATGAAGACCGGCGGAAGGTTTTAGGTGAAGGAGAGAGGGGCGTGGCCATAAGAGAGCCATCAGCACTGAGGGACAGAGTTTACCACATATGGTGGGCTAGCCTTGTGCTGCCAAGCCACAATTGCACACACAGTGTCACCTCGCGGACCTCGGGCCACCGCTGGTGGCCAAGTCATGGGAAGCAACAAGGCTAATTATTGTCCCTGGCCGCTAAATATCCACAGGTTAAGCACCGCCTCTGCCCATTTCCCAACGCAGAGCGCAGTCTCCACGTGGAAGCGCTGCTGTCCTCGCCTTTCTGCTATGCTGACATGGGCCCCAACTATCCACAACGAGCGGCTTTGTCTCTGCACGAATGAAAACGAATCGGCCCAGGAACACACAGAGCACGTGTTTCGAGGTCGATAACACACTCTGAATCCAGTATTCCGGCACCATCTCGCTAATATGGATCCATGGAGCAGGTGTCACAAATACAGGAACACTTCAAAGCTCCATTATGTTGCCCTGGTAACGAGCTGTGTTTTCTGTGGCTCTCTGGGTTTAAGTCAAGGAACCTACTTGGCAATACTTCTGCCTGTGCCACCAACAAAAGTAGATAACTGTAATCTCTGAAGGTCGGGAGAACATTTCCATAAGGAGCACAATGAGAAAAAAACACTATTGCCCTGGCTTTGGCACGGGGTACCGTTGCCAGACCTGCAGGGCTTTAAGTGGGCAGGGGCCTACGGGGTTAGAGTACCCACAGCCTCCAAAAACGTTTCCTCACATGGGACACTCTTACTCCGCCATATGATTCTAACATTAAGAGCCTGTTGTTGCACACAGGTGACTCGCGGTAGGGACAACGAGATTAACGTGCTGTGAAAGGAAAAAGTGCAGGGAAGACTTCGGGCTGCTAAAGCATGACAGACAGCGCTTGACACCCAAAGGTTAATGTTCTCTAAGTGAATTTATATGTGTAGTTTGCCATCACTTTGCTGTTAGGGCATTATCATAAATGAAATAAGCAAACATGCCAGCGTGCATGCATCATGAGCTCACAAGGGTTGCATGCTTGAAGCACTGTTGGAGAGATGTCATATTTAAAAATGTGTTTGTCTTCCCAAAATGCTCTTCGATTTTATGCAAAGCACCAATAATCTTACATTTGTGCTATGTGTCCTCCTCCTTTCAGAGCTGCCTGAAGGTGCATGGAGCCTCATGGGGGTTCTGGGTGCCCCTCCCCCCGCTACCTCCCCTGAAACACCTGTGTGATCCCCTGATCATAAAGGAGATTCTCCCTAATGCCAACACCTGTTGGTGATTTTCTGGGTGTATCATTGATGGTGCACAACATGAGCCCAGCCTTGAACCTCATAACTCCGCAAGCCTACTGCCTGCCCCACGCCAAAGAGCTAAAGCAGGGTAAAAAGTGTCGGATGAGTTAACACCTACAGGCCTGTGTTTGGCCAGCAAACACACATTTAAAGAGATACAGACTTTAGTTTGAGACGACTGTTGCCTTCCTAGGGAATATGTGCATACTATTAACCAGCCCTTGCAAGGGGTGGGGGGGGGGGTGACAGCTACAGATTCTCACGGGAGAGGCAAAAAGAAGGGGAGCTGAAACCCTAAGTGAGCACTTAAGAAACACTGTTGAGCACACTGTACTGTGCTTCGGTCAATAAGGTACAGAAGGAGCACGATTTATTCACCAATTGAATTGCTACACCCTGAATGATAATGATATGTTATTTGTATAGCGCCTTAATCCAAAGCACTTTACAGAGCACATATTTTACATAGAATATCACACAACCGAAACTGGTACTCAATAAATGATATGATATGATGGATTCGAGGATCGAACCTCTATTGCTCCATGTCACATTGCTTGCAAGGCGAGCACGTAGCCCCTGTGCTATCCACCTGAGAAAGGCATTCATTTACAGACAGCAGCTAAGCTAGAAACTGAACCGCAGGGAGTTATATGCACAGCATGCAGACAAGACAACCTGTGACAGTGCTGATTGACCCAAAACACATGTGTACTAGGCCTCAGGATGTATTGCTTGTTTGGGCAGGTGGTCCTTGCCTTAGCCACCCGCTCCTCCTTTTGGCCACACCCATCACAATTTGGCCACACACGCCCTTCCAAGAGACTTGCCCCATTACATTTCAAATCCCACTTAATGCACTGTAGACCTGGAATTTCATTTAGAAAACGAATGCCACCTGGGAGTTGCAGTAGAAATCAGCTGAATACATTGAACGTAAGGACCTGATTAGGATGGTTTGGGGCGGCGCAGCTTCTTTGCATCTGCACGCGCCAGAGAAACACGCGGCAAAACGGAAAACACCTCTTACCGTCAAGGAGTTGGAAAGTCTAGTTGGCTTCGGAGAAGGGATCCGGTGTGGTCACCGCACGCCCCCTTGAGCAATCTGTGGCCGGCGGATTTCTTCCGCAACAAGAACCGCCGTAAAGAGCAGCACGCGAGCCTCTCATTCCTGCGCGTGGACCCACTGATAGCCACGAGCCCGTCTCTGCCCTCTCGCCCCCCTCAGACACTGTGGCCCCATCCTTCCGTCACACTCGCCGGAAGCCGACTCTCACCATCTTTCACATGTGCAGCCTCTATATTTAGCGCGCGGGGAGGTGCTGGAAGGCGCCCAACTTCCCCTTTTGTGCTTTGCAGATACTGTGGGTGATTCTATATTTTTTTTTCAACAACAGATATGCAAAAGGAGCTAGAAGAGGAAATGACCGCTTAGTGTGCGGCTGCATGGGTGCTGCCAGCGAGTGCCACCCCGGCTGCTTCTCAGACAGCCAAGCAACCATTGCATGAACATCGGGGGCTGTCTGCTTTCTCTTTCCTGTGTCATGCACGTATGGAGATCGCAGACACAAACAGCGGGGCATTCTTAGATTCCGATGAATGTGCCCAGTCCAGGGCCAGCTGCACACTGAGCCAATCAGGGGAGTTGCTAGCTCTGGAAAAGACCAGGCTAGCTAGTCTTTTGGCTGTAGCTCCTGAGATTCTATCCGGGGCTACAACCAAAAGGTCAGGGGCTATAGCCCGCTTTGCCCCCCCTAGCAACGCCACTGGAGCCAATTACATGAAGCTTCATAAGTCTCTGAGAACAGTGAGGGTGAAGGAGGGGTTTGTTTGTAGTTGGGGGGGGGGGGGTATTGGAATGGAAAAGGAACACAAAAATCACGTGGAGGATTTTTTGGCAAGCCAGGCATTGATTAAAATGAGATGAGTCTGCGGCATGCATTTTAGGACATCTTCCATCCTCCCTCTCATGCTCTGACCTTACTCCTCATGTGTCCCACTCACTCCTCAGTCATCCTATTCATCAGTGGTGGAAATTGATACAATTTGAAGGAGGATGGGGGCGTGGGGGGCGTAAAGTTTGGAGGCGGAGGCAGACTTCTGTGGAGGCGGAGCTGGCAGTTCCACTCAATGAAATGTTCAAATTAATAGTTTTGACTTTGAATCCTGAAGACATGGAGCTATGAGCAGTGTTTAACCGGTAAGACGGGTAAGCCGGTGCCATGAGTGAGGCGTGCAGCTCTGGGAGACCTGGATTGCCTCAGTGCCTTAGGTCCTATGCCTTGCTTCGTCTTGCCTTAGTGCCTTACGTCCTATGCCTTGCTTCGTCTTGCCTCAGTGCCTTAGGTCCTATGCCTTGCTTCGTCTTGCCTTAGTGCCTTAGGTCCTATGCCTTGCTTCGTCTTGCCTCAGTGCCTTAGGTCCTATGCCTTGCTTCGTCTTGCCTTAGTGCCTTAGGTCCTATGCCTTGCTTCGTCTTGCCTTAGTGCCTTAGGTCCTATGACTTGCTTCGTCTTGCCTCAGTGCCTTAGGTCCTATGCCTTGCTTCGTCTTGCCTTAGTGCCTTAGTGCTCCCAAACTTGGCCAGCGCCACAGTGCCTCAGTGCCCCAGTGTTAGTTGTGCACGTGCCCCTAGTGGTTTGTGTTCCGTGCCTGTGTAATCAATGCCCGAAAGGTCTGAGTGTGTGGCTGTGTGCAGTTCTGAGAGCCTGAGGAGCCGTTGGAGTCCTTGCGGGAGTCTTTCTACTGTGCCAACTGCTTGGAGGAGGGTCGTTGTTAAAACCTGCCCCCCGGTGCAGTACTCGGTATGCAGCTGTGTGCAGTTCTGCAGTGTTGCCAGCTCTGGGATTTCTCACCAGACATCTCCTACTCATGACCTCCTCTTGCACTCCACCCTCAATCCCTAAAAGAAAAGATGAAGAACTTGGGCTTGTAAGTTTTACACATCTGTTTGGCTCACTGTGCACTGTTTCTAAGGATACGGGAAGGCCGTTGACTTTGTCTTTCACTAGCGGTTTCCTCCCCACCTAAAACTGATTCCTCCTGATATTGACACTGAAGCGTTGTGCTGGTAGCTCCTTTGCAGCACGCATTGTGAAGCCTGCTGCTCTAAAACAACCGGGCACAATGGATCATCTGACAACTCAGGTGTCCTCTCTTGACGAGGTACTCGATTCTTTACATTTGGAAGACCAGGCCAATGTATCATTGGACATGCCAGCCAAGAACACCAGACGTGCAATTCGTGTATGCCCTCAGAGAACTGTGAAGTTGGGGGGGACCCTTGAAGGGATCTGTGGATAACACCAAAATGACTGACTTCAATTCTCCTACTAATAATGGGACTCTCCCAAAGCATGATGTAATTTATTTTTATGATGAACTTACCGAGGAACTCTCGAAATCACTTGCTTGCCTGTGGTCCAAAGCCATTGCAAGCATAGTGAATGCACCCACCAACGCTACGTTGCCACCTTTAGATGCACTTACTGCGGCGCCCAAGGCAAGTGTAATTGCCTCTTCTCTACCCTGTACTTTTTGCAGCCTTGCGCTGCTCAACACCCAGCAAAAGGGACCCCTAAGCACGAAGGAGGTATTTGAAAATGGGTCACAAGCATGGAATGTGGTGAGCTCGACACCTGACACTGTCTTGCCAGCAATTCCGATATTCTTCTCGTTGACTCATTTAAACCATGTTTCTGCGGCACCTGAAAATCCAAAGGAAAATGAGATACCACTACTCCTTAGGAGTGTATCACCTCCAATTGATCTCCACCCAGGAACATTGCTTCGCTCAAAGGGCTTAGCCTCTTCACTGCTTTTACATTCTTCGGCTGAGTTGGACATGGCTGACGAAAGTGGGTCATCGGCAGTGATGTTTAACATTTTAGAGACACTGCTAACGGAGCTTAACACAAAATGCGAGCCAATTGCGAACAAGCTGGACATCCAAGGCTAACCAATAATAAACGTTGTGGTGTCATTTGATACTCTTCATAGTTCATTTGATACTCAGATGTCATCACTGGCGGAGCTTCAATCTCTTATTTCTTCTTCCTCAACCATTACCTACACGAATGACCTGTTATCTTTGAAAACGCCCTTGCTTCATGCGTCAACAGAAAGAGGCATGGGGGTCCTGATTGAGACCCTCGTGGACCGGTTTCTAGTGACTGGCAGGCGAGGGCAACAGCGTAGGACCACCAAACAGGCTCTGATGTACGAGCCACTGCTCGAAAAAAAGAAAAGAATGAGAAAAGAACGCAAGGCTGGTAGGGCTCTAGCTACTGACCCACATGTGTCACTATATACCATCTTTCAAGCTCGCAAAAACAGTGACCCAATGCAAAAGGTAACCCAGGGCCCCCTTCCATCTACTAATTGTGCTGTCTATTCGGGGGAGCCTTCGGGAATCTCGAACTTGGGCTCCGATAGTAATGTTCATCCAGATATTCGCTCCCTACCTATATCACTGGGAAGTACAACTACTGGCATTCTGAAGAGGATTTTGACTAAGAGATCTGAAAGGGTGCATCCTAACTTGACTAAGAAAAAAAGCGCTTGTTTCTCCCAAAACCACCAGCCAAGGCTCACATCTGGAAAGAACACTGGGGAACTCGAATGTGACCATAACTTGGCATCCTTTCCTGATAACCAATCGTTCTCTGTTGGACCTATCACCAACACCTCTGTCCAAACTGAGTGGGGGTTTGGAATTAGTTCTAATGTACCCATTAACCCATAGTCTGTTGCTGCACCCTTCAATACTGAGAGATCTCGGGAGGATAGGGGCAACATGTTCACCCTGGAAGCAAGACAACACAGAGAGCTCCACAGGTTCGATCCCCGGGTCCGCACTCAAACCTCTGGGTTTTAAGGGCATTATAAATAACATATCATATCATATCATCTGCTATCCAGAGTCGGGCCCCGATTGAGCAGAGTATTCCGCTGGTGGTGACTAAGTCTAAATGCAGAGGTACCTCCAAGGAATTACAAATACAGAGCCTCTTCTGTGATGATAGTGGACTGGCTCGAAATCATGCCCATATATTGGATCTGTTTCATGGCATTATTCCTTTGTGATATATTCGGAGTAGTGACATAAAAACTGTTGACATCTTTACTTTACCTTACTTTATTCATTTGTATAGAGCACCATAAAACACGGGGGCGTGAGGGCGCGACAAACACACAAAAATAATTCACAGAATAACCAAGGGTTTGCAATGTGGAATTTTTATTTAAAAAGCAATGTCTTAATCCTTTTCCTAAATATTGCTATAGAATCGAGATCTCTGAGGCCAGGTGGAATATCATTCCATGCTTTAGGAGCTGGTATAAAAAACGCAATTTTAATGACTTGGGTGAGATTACATTTGGAAATTTGTAGCTGGTTTGAGTCATTGGACATCAGCGTTCTAGCATTGGATTTTTTTGTCAATGCTTCCATTAGATAATCCGGGCCTACTCCATTAAGACGTTTATGGGTAATGGTCAGCAGCCGAAACTGAATCCTAGCAGCAATGGGGAGCCAGTGTAGTACACGTATGGCCCCCAAAACATGGGCTCTCTTTTTAAGGCCCACAATAGTTCTAACCAGAGTATTTTGTAGTGTCTGTAGTTGAGAAATATCAGCCTTAGCTGCACCCACAAGAAGACTACTACAGTAGTCAATCTTAGACCCAACAATAGTCCTAGTAACTATCTTGCAGTTGGTTTGGGAAATATAGGGTCTAAATTGGGCCAGTAATTTAATGTGATAAGCCGTAGAAGACATCAGGCTCCCTATGTGTGCTTTCATGTTTAAGTTCTGGTCAAGGACGACACCAAGGTTCCTCACGTTCTTTTTTGTTTCTATATTACATGCAGCCATTGCGAAGTGTTTGTAACTTCTTCCAGTTTGTTTATTGTATTACTTGTGCCTATTACCATCAGCTCAGTTTTTTCTTTATTGAGCAAAGGCCATTTTCCATCATCCACAATTGGATGGTTTCATGAGTCTCATTTAACCTTTTTTCATCCTCTTTTTGTTGGCCTGATATAGGAATTACACATTGGGTGTCATAAGCAAGTTAGTGAACTCTACATTATTTTTTCACAACAAGTAAAAAAAGGCACTGTAAAAATATTTTATAATGATGGTGATAAGCATGCGCCCTTTGGCACACCACACTTTAGAATTATGGGAGTAGCATCTGCATCTCCACTCCATACTCTACAACTTTGTCTGCTCAGAAATGATTCAGCCCATAGGGCTGCATTGTCTGAGAAACTCGCTACCTCCCTTAATCCGGTGACCAATTTACCGTGGTGCACCAGATCAAAGGCGGCAGACACATCCAGCACCATCAATGTTACTACCTGCCCCATGTCCATGTACTCTAGCAGCTGTGATTTTAAGTCCAGTAAAACCGACTCTGTGCTATGTCCCTGTCGGAATCCTGATTGCCATTTATTCAAAATATCGTTCTCATTCAGAAACACCTAGAGTTGTCTGTAGGCCACTGTTAAGGATTTCAATCAGCCGACACACACTTTGGTCTCGGCCTAGTATGTAGCGCACAACTGAGATCTGTTTTGCCTTATTTTATGCAGATTCAATTTTGAGATGGTACACAACTCGTATTCCACCCCCTTTTCAAATACCTCTGGTCACAATGGACCATGAACCAGACTGGTTGGTAAAATACAATACTTATTTATTTATTTTAAAATTGAAAATAAATCATAATATTTTTAATATTGGGCAGGAATCACCAATGGGGTGATAATTACAATGGAACTGTAAGCCATGCACTTTGCTTAACCTTCTAGTGGAATATATACAAAACACCAGGGAATAGGAGCACTTTTTGATTTAGGAAAGATAGAACCCAAGGTAGCATTTCCCCCTGCAATGTTCCCTCAACCCACAAATACTTGAATTCTGAATGGATAGAAAGACACATCAGGTAATCAGGAATAAGAGGCAGAAAACAGAATCAAAATCCAACCTTCCCTCACCAAATAAGAGTGGGAAACCGATTTTAAACCCCTTGCAATGTTATGAAATGACACTCGGAAATGGACAAATAAATAATTAATGTGCGGGTAAAATGTATGCAACATCCAGCTGATGTGTGTAAAAACTGTATGGAAAGGATTACTATGCAGCAGCTTTCTATTGAAATCACAAAAACCTAGCCAATTATATAGTAAAGCAGACATGAATTTGTATTGTGTGTTTTAAGATCAATAGCAGAATTGTCTTTTGATGTTTAATGAAAGTCCTAATTTCCTGCAGCTATTACTACCTAATAGTATACCAATGTTATGATACAACAGGGCAGAGAGGCAAGGACTCCATGCTGAATTCTATATCTAATTTAGTGGTCAAATGGTTATTTATATAGCTCTTTTGGCAAAGCGCTGTACATAGAACATATTTATCACAATTACCACCAAACCAAAGTCAGTACCCCTTTATCGACCTCGAAAGGATGAAAGGCTGAGTTGGACTTGCCAGGATTCGAACCCGCAACCCACAGATCACACAGAGATTGCAGCAACGAGTGCTCAACTGGCTGAGCTATCTTATTGGCTAATATCCTTCAGAGGTTGGTTAACTAAGTATCGACTGAGGTATAATGATCACAGTACCTAGATGTATGATGAACCATTCATGAAGCGCTACATAAAGTTAAATATCTACCTGGATTATCACAGGGACAGGTTTTGGTGAGTTTCTATTTCAATTACCAATGTAACTTATTTGTTTGTTTTTGAACAGCGCTTGTACTTTCTTGAGAGCCAGGCTTTGGATGTTTTATTTGTAGTCTTGAAGAATTGAGAGGCTAGAACACCTGTGATCAGTGTAATGACAGTTACTCACCCTTGAGCAAAGACTCTGCTGCCACTGACCATTTATAGTAATGTACCCCATTGACTGAAAGGTTGAATGGATGTAAAGTAAACTGTGCATAGTCATCATTGTAAATTAAATTAGAAGTGTAAAAATGATCTGCCTCTGCATGATTATGCACACAGCGCCGGAACTCGGCAAATAACAATTGTGCAATACTGGTTTGCTTTCACTGGAAAAAAAAGCATAACTTGTTAAAAAAAAAGAATTCTCAATTGCAACTTAGTTTTCCATCTTATTAATTATACAATCCTAAAATTCTAGGAAAACATGCACAGTGCTTCTGAAGCTGAATGAAAAGAAACCATTCCTTTTTATCAGTGTGCAGTTTATTTTTTTGAAAGGCTTCCGAGAAATTCATTCTGTTTCAGAGGTGGCTTGCAATTACATCCATATGGATAAAAATCACAAGAAGGCTTCTGGTTTTTGTCAAGTAACCTGACCTTTACACTGCCTTTTGCTCTAAACCTGTGTGTAAATGTACCCAGGAAAATAATAAAGCTGGCATATTTACAAGATTTTCATGTGTAAAAAGGCCTAGTACTCGCCTTATCTGGAGTCCTTGATGTAAGTATAAAAATTTGCGTTGGCAGGATGGATACTTTCCTTGTAATCCCTGATTCTTTATAATTTCTGTCCCCAAGGTCTCATTGAATTCTACCATGTCTTAAATGAAAGCCCATAAAATCACTTTTAAACTGCGAAATGTTTACATTTTTACAAAGTTCTGCTGCAGAGATAAACGTCTTTACATTTGTATTCATAAATAGTCTTTGGAAGCAAATGGCAGTCCTTTGTCTGTCACTGGACCATTTTTTTTTCTTTCTTTAGCTGCCACCAACTGCCATTTCCTCCAGAGGAAGGGTGGGTTTTTCCAGCTTGATTGAAGGTTTATTGCCCCTTCCCCACTTCACTTTCCCTTATCCTGGGAGTTCCATTATCAGGGGGTTCAGCCCAGACCAGGTTCTGTCCAACCTAGTAATTATCACTGAGGTGTTAGTATCTACTGAGAGGTCCTTTTGTTTCTGTCATCCTCTCAGCACACACCCAAACGTTTATGGTGGTTCCCTTTCTTGGGGGAAGCTTTAGCTCTGCCAACTGGAATAACCTGTTTTTGGAAGCTTGCAAATCTAGGCAAGGCAGTTTAAAACCTTTATTTTATCATATTAGATCCTGAATTAAAACAAGCCTGTTGCATAAAATAGCTCATGTGTGTATTTTCACCAGCAACAAACCCCTTCACATGGCTAGGAAATGGTAGGCTTTCATTCAAGAGTTTACTTTTCAAAACAGGCATTTTTCCCCTTAAGTCTGCAAAGCCCATTTTTACATGTGTGGTGAAAAGCTGGCATTTCTTTTTAAATTCGGTTTTGCATCTCCATCAGATTCCCACACTGTTCTGAAGCCATAGTTATTTCTTGTATGCAAGAGTTTTGTTTGAAGCACAGATGCATTGAAATTGACATGGCCCAGGTATCTGGAGTTCCTTTGAACTACTGATCTTTGATACTTTGTGAAGAAAATGAACACTTTTTCCCGTGCGGGTAAAAGTGGAGTTCCTTGTTGATTTTTCTCAGATTTGATTGGACAGGGCCTGTCATTTAGAAATCATGCCTGGTTTTGCTGAAGCACAATGAGATATACTGGGCATGGCAGGGACTTATTAATCACAGTCGTTTAAGGAAGAACAGATGGAAATAGCATCAGCAGCATTATTTTAAAGGTGAAAAAGTGCCCTTTTTAATGGCGATTTTGGGCTGTCAGCATGGCAGTGCTGCCTTTTCACTCTATTTCTTTTGTACATGTAAGAACACACTGGCACGCTCCCTCAGTGTGTCCCCTTGTTCCATCCTGCCCAATGTGTGCTTGGCAAGACAGTGCAGCCTTCTTTTTGTTCCTGAAAAACACAGTTTTAAGGCCATGGTGCTCACAGTAGCCAGTGCAACTATTTTGCTGTTTCTGCGCAAATGCAGCATGGTTTTGGTGAAATTCTGATCAGTGGGTAAATGTAGCCCACACCACACGGTTCAAGATTTTTAACAAAAACACTGTATTTGTGATTGGATGATAATTTAAGGCTGTCTGTGGACAGAGACCAGGTTTTTTAATCTGTGAGTTGATCCACGTATTCTTTACATCATCAGGAATATGATTCTCCTCAAATGATTTGTTAATAAATTCACAGAGTGCGCCTCCAGCTGTTGAGTGCATTCCTAAATTACCATAGCTGGGAATTTGTTGGTTTCATGTTGGTAATAATTTCCGCCAATTCAGTTTCTGAAATGAATTTAAAGTTAAGCAGGAGTTCATGACATCTTAGTTGCTGGCTGGCCTCGTCTATCAATGTATTATCTGTTAGCATATGGGTTCTTTTGTTAGCTTCGATATTCCCCTTAATTGTATCCATTTATACCATCAGTGCCTTTTAAATAGTCTTACACCATGCATCATTCTTTACAATAATATCTGTATTAACCTTACACAGCTTTTCCAGCTCTTTTAATACTTTAAAAAGTAATTTAGCACTTGACTGTGCTTTGGTAATCCTATTGTCATAACAATTCCTTTTTTCTACAATCACGGCTTGCCTATGCTCGTTAGTTGCCATCCGAAAGCCCTCCTTCTCAGATACACTTTGTATTAAAACATTTCTGTTTACTAGCTTTTAGCTTTTGTAATTCAGTCGAGAACCACAGGTTATTTTTCCTCTCTACCACTTGCTTAGTTTTCTGAGGAGCAAGTGCATTGGAAACTTCTTGCATCATCTGTTTATATATCCCTGTCATCTCATCAGAGGTTGTGAGATTCATATTTTTTTTCTACAGTGAAATTAGCTATGGTTCTAGTGCTTTGGCTGTAAGAATTTTCAAATTCCTAGCCATTATAGAAGCTTTTCCTTCCATTTTTAGTGTAATGGGTTTCCCTGTGTTTACTATGCAGTGTATAAAAAAGTGATCTGACCAAGGGCATGGAAGGATACGTACATCCCTTATTTTAGTATTATGTGAGGCTAGCCAGTCCAGTATATTTCCTTTTTCATGGGTCGGCATAAGAACATGATTATCTAGAGAATCTTCCAGCCTCCTAGCCATAGGGTCATTTTCATTGCCCAACCAGAGATTTAGGTCTCCAATAACCTTGCTCTAGTGTTAATTTTCAGTGAGGGCAATAAAATGATGCTTAATTGGTTAGCAAAGTCTGGCATGGGGAATGGAGGTCTATACACTAACAGCATATTTATAGTGGTTTCCGCATTTGTCCTGATCTTAATCTAAATCCCTTCACTAATAAGTGACTCTCCCTCCCAGACATCCAGACAAACCAGGTGCGGGAGCGCCGGCGCTTGAACCCAAGCAGTCTGTGGCAGTCAATGCTGGACGGGGAAGACGTGGAAGCTATGACTTATTCTATATTCATCTCACGGACCTGGTGTATCTAAAATATAGGTATACTAGACGGTTTGGGCTTTATCAAGGCTGCTAGGGCCAGACTAGATAATAACAGCAACAAGTTTGCAGCACAAGATAGCATCTTAAGGAATAGACAGCAAATAGATATTGTTTCCTCACCAGGATCTCACACTACTCCTCTACCACCTATGCCCCCAGGCTCTGATCATTCCTGTGAGGTTGGTTTTAAGGTCCACAGGGATGATAATCCCACTGTTAAACCATTGCTTGGTACGTGGCATAGGAATGGAATGAAGAAGTATCAGAATTTAACACCTACCAAACATGACTGCCTACAGCAAGTAGCAATGTGTACTGAGAAAGATGTCCCAGCAGACAGCTTTAGTGTCGTGAAAGGGATAGGAGACAGGGATAATAGTAGGAGTTGCTCAGTGGAGTTTCTCAAACTGTTGCTACTGAATACTAGGTCCCTGTTAAAGCACACCATAGAAGTGGCATCATATATCAGTAGGGTATTGTATCAAAATGTCACCCTCATTAGTTTGCCTCCACAGTCACTGCCACTTTGGAAGTGCACAAAATGAGGGTGACATTTACTGTGCCCAAGCATAGCAGGGGTTGCGGGGGTGTCACCATTCTACCTGGGTGCAGTAACGGGGGTCGGAGGTTGCGGGGGACACCCGCTCACCATTTCAGAAAGCGGGGCACACGCAAGAAAAAAGAAAAAAAGCACCCTGCAGCGTCAGCTCCAACACACGTTAGTGGGAGGAGCTGACACCGCAGGGATCGCAGACTGCGGGTGGCACACATCTGTTCAAACAGACAGGATTCCAGAGAGGCTCAGTTCGACTACTATTTGTCTCACCTTGTCTACGGTTATCCAGCAAGCCTGGAATGTTCGACGAAGGACAGTGTTTATGACTTTTATTGACGAGAGCGCTGCCTTCGATTCTGCTGACATGGCCAGGCTTTGGCGTAAACTCTCAAACTGGAATATTCCATATGGACTCCTCACCATGATTATTGCCCCCCATGATAAGACCAGAGTACAAATATGGCTCGATCAATCAGGCAGGACATCAACCTGGATCTCTACCCACCAGGGACTTAAACAGGGGTGTATTCTTGCAGCCCTTCTTTATAACCTTTACTTGGCAGATATGGGAGCAGCCCTGATTAACCCAATATCAATTCCTCCAAAATTGGGAAATCTTCCACTTCAGTGGATGGGGTACGGACGATATAGTCCTGCTAGAACTCACTCCGGCTGGACTCCAGGCAACCTTAAATCAATTTGGGAAGTTTTCTGACTCTAACTCCCTGACTATTAACATCAATAAGATTAAGGTTATGGTATTTACTCTTCCTCACTGTAAAGTGCAATCCTTAGAGTTTAAATGGGAATTCCCTGGAGGTAGTCGATGAATAAAAATATTTTGGTCTCTTGTTTGATTACAAATTATTGGGCAATAGACACCTTGAATTCCTCGAGCGGAAATGTTCACAGGTTTTGGGTGGCCTGGCCAAGCTAGCCCATAGAGGGGCCTTTGGGCTTCCTTGGGGATTTTAGGCTAATTACATATTGCAAAGATACTGCCTATTCTAATGTATGGCACAGAAAATTGCCCGTTCAGCAATATCACCGAACTAAATAAGCTGGAGTCCACTCTGCTGAAGAAATTGTTCCGCCTACCAGTGCGTACCCCAGTGGAAATGATTTGCCTTGAATTTGATATGGCCCCATGTGAGGCGAGATTTAAGTTATCCTGTCTTAACACCTATTGGAAACTGGTAAATGCCTCTAGTGGTAGTCTAAATCAGTACATCTTTGATGCTGCAAGTACTAAGGTACGTTGTAGGCCAAATAGAACCTTGGCTAACATTACCTTGGCTGCCAATCAGTGGTATGCTGTGGCTTCGGGTAGTACCTCGAGCTCCTGCTTCCATCGTCATACAACTACAATCTTTGAACACTATCATGGCCAGCAGATAATGAAGATCAGTTTTAAGAGTAAAAGTGTTCTATTCCATGATCATATTTTGGCACGCGAACATTATCCAGCCCATATCCATCAGTTTTTGGGTAATTCCCTTGTTTGGAATTACCTTAAAATAAAAATGAATGCGATTAAGACCCTTCAGATTCTTGGAGCTTGATCCAATAATCCACGACCCCTTTGTTACTGTAGATTATGTGGAAATCTCCAACTTGAAACTGCTAAACACTTGCTAATGAGTTCTGAAGCAGTAGCGGCATTGCTGATGTTGCCTGTAAGGCTGCTGGAATTGAGCCTGGTGCTTTAAATGAGGGATTGTGGCCACTGTTTATGAATGGTAATAATGAATCTTGCATTATCTTCTTCACGATTATGTGGAGGAAGATGGTGCTGATTTTAAATGATCTTCATTCACATTGAGGGGGGTTGTGATTACTCGAGGATAAGCCTATGAGCCTATGGGGCAATGAGGGACTTTTGGGGAGATCATCCTTTTTTATTCGACCATTTCAAATGGATTCTCTTTTTTCATGTGTTGAAAAGATGTCATTTTGTATAACTATGTAACATGGTAAAAAAAAGAAAAAGAAAAAACGGGTTGTTAATCTTATGACATTTTGCAATTCCTTGTATATAGTCTGGCCCTGTAGTGAAAATCAAACGTTGGCACCCATGAACCCAGTTTAATTTACTGCTGTCAACACAACAGAAGCATTTATTTGTGATTTGGCAAGCATATAACAGCTTTATAAACATAACCTGTGATAAAAACACAAAGGAAGGGGCACACAAATCATGTGGTAGTCCAACAAAAAAGAAACACATTTCAAAGATAACTAGTGAATGCAAGTTTAAGCAGCATTTCTGAGTTTGGAAATTACTTTTTATTTCTATGAAAGTGTAAGAGGCACATTTGGAAAACAATAGTGTGCCCAGCATGCTGAAACCCTGCTTTTAACAGTGATGGTCACACCCCAGTGCTAGTCGTGGCACATTGACTCCTGTGCAGTCCATTTCACGCCAGATGAAAGAAAACAGTGTGAGCAAATTGAGTCTGAAAACATGAGAATGATTGGTGAAAGGAGCACAGAGCTGCCCGTTTCCCTCTGAAAAGCCTGCGGCTGAGACGGGTCGGGTACGAGATCCGGGGAGATATCTGATGCAGGATTTCAGACCCGGCAAGAGCCGACCCATTGACCAGCACTGCTATTCACTCCTCAGACCTCATTCTTCAATAGTTGTCACACTTCATTCTTCCCTTCAACCCTCCTCCTAACTCCTCTCACACTGTATATATCAGGATATTATCATTCATTGTCTTCATATGTCACCTTTTCGGATCATTCTTTCTTCACCTCACTGATGAGGCCCAACAAGGCTGAAACACGTGTATGGGGCTGCTCTTGGTACTCTTGTTCAGAGATGGCTTACTACTACTAATAAGTAGTACATGAAATTTGTAAAAACACCTATACTGCTAACCTTCACTATAATGTGTAGCTAAAATGTATTTTTGCTCCAGCCCTATGGGCTCATTTGTTTTTTTAAGGTTTCTTTGTTATGTTATAGGCCTGCATTTTTTAGATGTTTGTCAGTACACTAATAAAAGCATAGATTTTTTTTTTAACTCTAATCCTCCTGTTTTGTGATCTCATGGCTAATATTTGCTAAACCTAGCCTGCTGCACTTGTACCTACCCCAAATACGCCTTTGAACAGGGGTAGCTTCTGACTCCCTTTTTTCCTACGTTGGGATATGACAGCCAGGAGTACACTATGACATCTCTAGAAGGGGGAGGTCCAACCTTACACCTGACATGGTTAGCTTGATTAACTAACAAAGACTCCATGGATATGCCCTGCTCTTTTGTTGGGCCCTGGAGCTGGTGGCAGCGATAAAGATACAAATTAGAGGGTACTTCAAACAGGCCCACATGTGGCCTGGCTGGAGAGGTTAACAAAGGAGCTAGGAAACCCCAACAACATTTCATGTGTAACTGTGTCAACCTGAAGTTAGCTCCTGCCCTCAGTATCTATGACAGTGTACTGTCATGTCTGGGACTGCGTGTTTACAGTAGGCCAGCACGCAGGGGGACCCCATTTATAAGGTACGAGTCTGTGGTTTGCAGGAGCCAGAGAGTCTGGCCTTGCCATAGCTTGAAAGAAGGCCTGCCGCTTTAATTAGGAACCACAGAGAGATCCATTAACCAGAAAGACCCTTTGATTCACAACAGACAAGGTGATGGTTGATATCCACGTTTTCACCTCTTTACCTTCCTGTTGCAAAGCACTCTGTTATGACCTCATGCATACAGGAGATCGTTGGTAGGGACACCAGGATTGGTTCTTAAAGGTAGGCTTAGCCTACACCAATCACTGTGGCCCATTTGGCTTTAAAAGAGGGCTGAGCATCTCTTTTGGCAGATCATCTGAAGGCTTGACCAGAAGCAGAAAGAAGAACTCATCCTTCGATCCTGGCGGAAGGTACTGTCTGCCTTACATCTTCCACCAGTGAAGGAAGGCCAAGATTTTCAAAGAGGGGAGCAGGATCCCTGCCCTAAACATCTCCCAGGGAACAGAGGTAGATCCAGAATTCAGAGGACCGTCTGGCCTCTACAGAACCGGTATGCAGCCAGCACACAGCGGGCCCTGCTAGGCTCTGCGGCAAGCGTCCCAGATAGGGAGTGTCAGAAGGTCTCTGAACCAATAACCAAGGACAAGGCAGCTGCCTGCAACACACTCTCAGCTTTGGGCCATCCGCCTTAAAGGACGACACAAGGCTATTGCAGAAGCAGGGAGACATGTCTCGACAAGCACCTACCGCCATTTGCCTTAAAGGACATTTTGGAGCCAGTTGAGATCCTCAAGCTCAACTGACTGCAATGCTGACCGGTGTCAAGCCGCAGTCATTTAAAGACATCCGAGACGTCCCGACCAGTGCTTCAAAACCACCGATCAGCACTGAGACAACGATTCCTGACCCAGAGCCACCATGTAGGCCAACCTGCAGCTGTTCGTCCAGCATCGCTCGCTGAACAGTCTTGCCGTCTGATACCAGCAGCTTACACTCATCTTGAACTCTGTCACAGAAGCCTGCAAAGTGCCCTGAAGCCGACTCAACCCTGTTGAGCACCAAGAACACCTACAGCACAGGGTACATTGTGGTTCCGTCACCCTGGTCCTTCCCGGAAGGCCCCTAAAGACATATTAAGGCCTATTGCTCCCTTTGTGCTGAAGTCACATAACCTTAAACCTTTATGTTTATTTCCCATACCGACTACCCTCCTCTCTGTATCGAGAGTGCATCCCTTTTCCTTCTTTGAAACTGTCTGTCCTCAGCATTCCTTTACTGGGTGGGTTGCATTTCCTGGTGTTGCCAGAACAGTCTATTGTGATATAAATAAAGTCGATATTTTGATAAAACCTTTACTGGTCAGTCCCTTTTATCATTGGGTAATAATTGTATTTTCTCTGTGTTGAAACTAACCAACGACCCACGACCTTTCGGAGATACCATCCACGTTACCAAAATTGGACAGGGAGGTTTATAATTTGCGCTTGTTATTCCAATCTGTTCGGATCCATTTCTGGTGTATTAGAAGTGTGGGGTTGATTGATGGTTAAGAAACTGATATTCACCAGTGGACCACTGTTTCCCCCGGAAGTTGATTCGTCACAAGCACAATGTACTCAATTTGTCTCAGGTCAAACTTCCTGTGTCTTGCCAAGAATTGTGGAGTGGGGCTGTATATTTAGGAGCAATTATATAAACGTGTTCACTTAACATAGTATCCATACATTAATCCAACTATGTGTTACAGTGGTAAAGTGATAGAAATGTCTTCATAAGCAAGTTAAAAATAGGCCTGGCATGTGCCATCAGAAATTCTGCCCAGCTCCACAGAATCTCTTCAAATTGTACCAAAATCATCTAATATGTCACTTACTACTTAGGCAAAACATATATTTTGAGCAAACTGCGGATGAGTCTTGACCAATAGAAGGCCATAGAAATAGAACATTTCAGGCACTTCCTGAGCTTGGGTGTTGGTCGCCAATCTCAGATGGAGATTACTCTCTGGTTGTCATGACAGTAGCTTGAGGCTCTGTCAATAGTTGGGCTATGGCGAGAAAGAGCCCAGAAGCACAAACACAATGTCCAGACACAGGATGGCACTGCACCCCCAACAACATGCACTAAGGGTCCTTTAAAGGTACATAGACTCGGAGGCATAGAAAGGCCCAAATCTGAAATGTTTGGCATGGACAGCCTGTGACCTTCCCCACTTCACTGAGACTAATCCTGCCAGTAGGATAGCTGAGAGCGTTAGCCGCTTATCTGGGGCCTAATGAACCCTTCGTACTTTTTAGGTCACTTATTTGATAACCATTGCATTTGGTAATAGCAGCACCCATTTCTAAAGGCTGCAAAGGGCTAACCCTAACCAGCCCAAATATCCTACTATTGGCTTTCTAAAGGTTCTGTCTATAGCTCAAACTTAAAAATGCTGGAAAAAACAAACAACTTACATATGTGCATGTAGGACGGGCACACTCACATGTTAGGAACATGTATCTCGATTGACCCTGCATTAGCTGACCGTGCCCACCTCATTCTCTTGAAAATACATGTTCCATTATCACTCTGGGCTGGTCTGAATGAGTTGGCGAAATAACACTCAATATTTGGAGCCAATAAAGTATGTCAGGAACCTGCCAATTGGCTCACTCTGCCAAAGTCAAACTTTCCTATAATCAGTCTTTTGAAAATAACTTCTCCTAGACACCTCAAAATGGACTGATTCATCCCCAGCCCAACTCGTCTGGCATTTGATCTCAAAACAATATTTCTGATTACAACTACCGAACATTGTTGCCAAGCCTAGTCAAGCAGACCCCTTGGATATATGGAACTAGGGAAGAGTGAGTCAGATCAGGATACTGTCAATTTACTAACTCTTCCCCAGCCCAATTTAGCTGGTACTGGTCTCTTCAAAATAATGGGCCATATTATGAGTTTGGAGGTATTTTGGAGGTAAATCCTCAGAGATACCAGAAAACGGATTTTCCTGTTACCACCACTTGGTCCTGTGGATTTACCACGGGATTACAAGTGTTGGTAGGTGGTGTAAATCCCAATTTCCTGGACTCCATAGGACTCCATGGGGGATTTTTGGCAGAATTACCACAGGTGGAAATACGAGTGGTAATTCCGCCAATTATTTGGAGGAAAGTGGAGGATTCACCACCAGCATAATGCTGTAGGTAGATCTTCCACTTTTCCTCCAAGAATTGGCAGAATTACCACTCACAACTCCACTTGTGGTAATTACACCAAAACTTGTAATTTGGCAGTGTGGGAACAATGGAGGTAACAGAATTACCTCCACTGGTTTCCCACACTGCCACACTTGTAATGAGGCTCAATGACTCAGATTATCGCTAGAGCTCTATTTTACTTAGTTTGACTGGGGGAAGGGTGTGTCAATTTCTCAGGTTCCAGATATGAGATTGAACCTTCCCCAGTTCCAGACAGCCAAGGGGTCAACTTTCACAATCTCAGTAATACTGAGCTGTAGGAATAACCAAAGACATTATTTTACACAGGTAATGCAAGGTGGGTTGTGCTGGGCAAGGGTCAGTCAATTGGAAGGTTCTCCAGTCCAAGACACCCTTGCTTGTTTGCTGACAAAAAGGGCTCACGTGCAATAATTGTCAAAATTCAGAAACACCTTCGGGGTGTTTAGAATCTAGGTATCCGTTTTAGGAGAAGATTTATTCTTACATTAATTTATTTGAATGTTACACTTGAAATGGTTATTTTTGCACCATCTCTGACCATATCAATTCCAATTTTAAATCTGTTATTTGCCAATAAGGTAACTTCTTATGCATTTTCACCTCCTAACAAAGAGTGAGTACAGCCAGTGAAACTTAAGCTCATTGTTGGATAAACAGACGTGTTTTCATAATTTTCAGGGTGATAGCCTATCCGTCTTGCAATTTTCAGAAGACTAAAAGACAACAAATGCTTCATTTATATTAGGTGAAAATAGTGGGGGTGTCGTAGCGGCAACATTTGGTCCTTTTACTGGTCGTCATCCCTTTGTTTTAACAAACCTGACTGTTGATCTTATTAAGACAAAATATGCGTTCAAATTTTGTAATTTCAGTATCTGGTTCTCAGTGCGTATTGGCATTCATAAAGAAAGAGTGGTGGGAAAGCCATGGTGCCTGAACCCAGCAAGGGTGCTTCTGACTAGAACATTGCTTGGGGAACGTTCCTACTTTTTGCTGTTTTCAGCCAGTCATCATTTAATTCATGGATATTTGTTGTTGATTCAACTGTGAAAACTGTATTTACCCCTTTGGTTGAAAAGTCCTTTTCTTCAAAGAGTTATATATAGATGCTGCAGGTTTGTTTTTACATCAGTAGGACTTCCAGGCAATATGTTTGCTATATGGTTGACAACTTTGTTGTACCAAACAAATGCCACTTCCAGGCCAAAACACCATTGTAAAAACAAAGAGGTGATAGCTGGAAGGGTTAGACTGAATCTTAACCACTGGCGTTGCTCTGGGCAACCTTCCAGACCATCGTTCTTCGCCTGCCACAGAAGGGGAAAACCCATATGCAAATCAGGCTCGGTCCCACCCCAAAAGGGGCAGTCCAGCCCGAACTGCTAGGTCACATCCCTTCTGCACAAGACCACAAGCATCCCCAAACATGTTTCGCCTTGTTGGGTCTCATCAGTGAGGAGTAGCTTGGGTCACTAGGCGCAGCAGGCACGGGACCCACGTCTGGGCATACCCATCCCACTCGGAGTGACAATGGCAAAACAAAAGAGATGATGGCTGGAAGGTTTAGACTGAATCTTAACCACTGGCGTTGCTCTGGGCAACCTTCCAGACCATCGTTCTTCACCTGCCAAGCCATTACAGAAGGGTAAAAACCATATGCAAATCAGGCTCAGTCCCACCCCAAAAGGGGCAGTCCAGCCCGAAAACACCATTGTGACATACTTTTTTGCACAAAAAAACACAATGTTAAGATTGCTTTAAAATCGTTGAAACGGGGAAACTGCCAGTTGCCAAAATTAGATAATGTGATAAAGAAACCCACTGAATTAATTCAATCCATTCATGTTTATTTGAGTGATGAATTCATAATCCTCTCTACAGCAGGATATAGCTGATGATAAAGGATCACAGGACATAATACTGATAGTATTGAAGTACATGGACTGCCTCGAGATTGTGAACATATTGTTATTACATTTTTTTACGAGAACATAGTTGTTACAAAGTCGGGTAGGCCATCTTGAAGAGCTTTGCGCACACAATCTAACTTAAGGGTATCCTTCATGGGGACTAGGTGGGCTTTGGTAATCCTTGCCAGTGTCAGTGACGGAAAAAGGGCCTGTTGTTGGTAAGGAAAATGGGACATTTTACAACTATCTATCTCATCTCGATGTTCATAAATAAAACATACAGTTAAACCCATGTATGTTTTGGGCCCGATTTACAAGAGAAAAGTAGCCAAAAAGCAGTTTTGTCCAGCCACAAAATGTACATCTACAACTGGTTGAAACAGTCCTCTTTATCATGCATATAACCATCCTTGTGCTTAGTGAGAAAAGAGCAAATTAAGCAAAAAGCTCCATGAAAATGAATATAAATCAGAACAAAAAGCTGCACATATCGTTAATTAACACCAGGCACAAGTCATAACAGAAAAGTTGTGCATGGCCAAAGGCCCAGAGAAACAATTTAGGGCCTGATTCATGGAATATTTGCCCGGTTCAAAGAGAATTTGCACTGCTGAAAAGTGACTTTGCACTGCCGACACAAACCCTGATTCATGGAACCGTGCAAAGTGTATTTTTGCTGGGCAAAGAAAGCGCATAGTCATTTTAGCAGTACAAAATGACTTTGCCCGGACGTTGCCCGACAAAAATACACTTTGCATGGTTCCATGAATCAGGGTTTGTGTCAGTAGTGCAAAGTCACTTTTCAGCAGTACAAATTCACTTTGAACCAGGCAAATATTCCATGAATCAGGCTCAAAGGCTCAGCCTTCCTTTGAAGAAGGAGCACAATCAGAGCTGAGTATGTCTTCTTCAGCTCTATGGAATGATAGAAGATACTTACTTAAAAGTAAATGCTTGCACCATGGCCCTGTTGAAATAGGAACTCCTTCTAGGATTGAACAGGGGGAGTTATGGCCTGGTAAAACAGTAATTCATCATTTGCTCCTCTTCTGCAAATCATTAAACTTTCTGTGCTGTGAGTCTGCGTCCATCGTTTACATTGCTTGTGCTTGGACGCTCCTTTCACCGCTACCATTTTGCATATGCAAAAAGGATGTTATCAGTGTTCACTCTACCGGTCTCCAATCAAAGGAATATTTGCAGGTGTGCATATGGCACAGAAGCAGTGAAACGTGCTCCTATTATGCGTACGAATCTCATCATTTGTTATTAATCGTGTGGGGTCTGCTCATGTTCAATATACGCATGTCCTCTTGCACAGGCCGAAAACACTAGCACTTTTGTCACCTCGTTAATTGGCACTTTCAGGTTGAAAACCCGGAAGTGAAGCACGTCCGTCCGTTACATGCAACGTGCCAGACATAAGCCTAATAAAGAGACTGCATTCCATGTGCGATGGGTTGAATAGCTAGCTGACAACCCACGGACCATATGGATTACCATTGTTCTCATGATTAACATGTGTATCTTTCAAGGGTTACTGTACTATGTGAACAGGCTTTATTGCATGACTGGTGGACAAGAGGTCTCCTCAGCTTTTCAACTATGTGCCGTGTAGCATCACATCATGTGTTGTTCCTGATGCCAGACATGCTCAACAACGGTGGGTCATGTGACCCGAGTTAGCAAGGGAACAAAGATGGAGGAAATAAAGGTCTTGGCTAATGATTGTGCATCTGTTTGGATGTGCTTATTTGTATGTGTGTGTGTGTGTGATACCGGGCCTCACAAGGTGGGATCCGAGGCTGGCCACGAGGGAAAATCATTCCTGTACACGCCACACTCAGCGCGCCATCCCCGACGTTCCCTGAAGCGCAGCATTCCAGATGAAAGAAGACGGGAGGTGCCCGCCTGAAGAGTCAGGCCACCCTCCGTGACAAGGAAGGACCTTGTATCATGGTCCTAGCCCAGCAAACAGAGTGTGCAGGCACTGATGCGGCCTTGCCCCAGGTCGCTCCTCACATAGGAATCCCGCCCGACATGCGCAACAAAGGGAGCGAGGAGCATCACTGCACTTGACCCAGCATACCAGCACAGACACGCTGGCTGAGGTGAATCAAACCCACATAGGAGCACCCAACAAGAAGAAACAACAAATAATACAGAAAAGAATACATAAAAAAAGGAAGACAGAGGACATATGCAAAGGAGGGTACGCTATATACAGGAGAGCACATACCCCAGGGGTCTAGCCAACCAAGGAGAAGAGGATACATAGGACGCCCATACCACACCCCACATAAATCCATCCCCATTTAGCGTTGCAACCACTACTTCGTAACGACTAAGGGCGAAAGTCAAACATTGCGACTTCTACGTATATACAAATGAAGAGGCAATAAAATCACAAGTCATTGTGGTCTGCGAATCAGTGTCGTTCAAGAAGAAGCTATTGCAGAAGCCCCAAACCCTTGCTGAGATTCTAGCAAGGACAACTGCGCTGGAGCTCCAAGTGTCCACTATGAGCAAACTCCAAATCACACCAGCAGTCGCGATCAAAGTCACTAGACAAGATCACGTCTCAATCAACTACAACTAAATATGACAAAACATAAACACCAATGTTTTCTGTGTGGTTATGAATTCCCGCATGAAATGACATGTCCAGCGATAGGACAAGAATGCTCTGCATGCGGAGGAGAGGATCATATGCCACACTTCCAAACCATCCTGAGTGAGCCACAAAGACTCAAGAGCCCCTAAATGCAGATCACCCCCACAGCGATCAAGGGATGAAAGCGCAGGCATTCAGAAAGAAGACAATATGCCAGAGACAGCGTAGCATCAGACCAAAGCAATCTATGCCACCTGAAGCACCTCGCAAAGGGAGAAGATGTGTCGACCACCTATGCATGGCCACACCATCCACGAGTGAGTCAGAGACCCCTTCAAGCTCAGAAAGGAGAAGGAGAGGATACCTATACGCTCTAGGAAACCCCACTGCCACAGTGCACAGCCTGACACTACCTCTCACCCTACAAGGTAACACATACAACTTCCTGATAGACTCAGAGGAGACAGTGAACATCATGCCGGAGGATGAGTTTCAAAAACTGCCACAAATACCCCACCTTAAAGATCCCAGGTAGACATACATGCATATGGTGCCAAACAACCACTGCCATGCATCAGGGCTTTCACCACAGCATGCTGACACAAAGACAAGTGTGACTGCATTACTGTCCATGTCATAAAGGACAAATCCGCCTCTCAGCTTCCAATCGGCGATCCAGATGGGACTCATACATGTCCTATACCGCCTTATGGCTGACAAGTACATCTCACCAGCTGCCAAGATCGAATCGACATTCCCATCAATATTCAAGGGGATAGGGAGGCTAAAAGGATACAAGATTTGGTTGAACATTGACAAGTCCATCAAACCAATGGCACAACACTATAGTGGGATACCCTTCACTATCCAGCCTCAAGTCGAGATAGGACTACAATTACTCATCAAGGCTGAAATCATTGAACCAGCCACTGTGTCCACCCCATGGGTCTCACCAGTTGTGCCTGTGACGAAGAAAGACACGGAGGGTCAAATACGACTATGGATCAACATGCGCATTCTGAACAAAGCCATAAAGAGACAACACCACCAATATCCACGCATCACAGACATGATGCACCTCCTTAATGGTGCCAGAGTCTTCTCCAGACCAAACTTAAACAAGCAGTACCACCAGGATGAGTTGAGTGAGGAGTCCCGATATATCACAACGTTCACAACACACCTGAAGCTATTTCGCTATAAAAGGCTGAACTTTAAGATATCTTCCACAGTGGAAATATTCCAAGAACAATTTAGGAAAGTCATATGCCACATACCAGACTGCATTAATTACAGCAACGACATCCTCATTTTTGGAAAGTCACAGGAGTCTCATGACACCACCCTCCTGAGAGTGTGAAAAGTGCTAGATAAAGCTAATCTAATGCTCAATAAAGAAAAGTGCACATTCAACAAAGCGGCACTGAAGTTCTTTGGCCACATATTCTAAGAACGCGGAATTGAACCAGACCCTGAGAAGATCAAAGCGCTAATTGAAGCCCCACTACCAGCAAATGTTGCACAGGTTTGCTCATTTCTTGGCCTGCCGAGCTACAGCATGCACTATCTCCCCGACTTCGCCTTCATCAGTGGCCCACTACGAACACTGACAAAAAAAACCCACCGATTTACATGGGAGTGCGTACACCAGGATACTTTTTAAAGAATCTGGAAAGAGATTGCAGCAGCATATCGCACTAGGACCCCAACCTGCACACCGAAGTTACAGTGAACACAAGCCCCATGGAGCTGCGTGCCATCCTGGCACAGCACTCCGGGAGCGACCACGCCCAGGGAAAATAGTACCTTACGCAAGCAAGAGTCTGACTGACACCAAGAAATGGTATTCACAGGCTGAGAAAGAAAACCTTGCAGTCATGTGGGCATGCAAGCAAATTAATTTGTTCCTGTACGGCAAGCCGTTCACTATCATAACAGACCATCAAGCGCTTGTCACCAATGGTAAACCCATAGCACAGATGCCACCCCACATCGACCGATGGGGTTTACGCCTGCATAAATACTAGTCTGACATCATCCACAAACCTGGTAAGTGAAATTCTTGTCCAGACACCCCCTTCACAGCCAAAAATCATCCAGCGAACTGAGCGGAAGGTTACGTCAACTATGTGATACATCACACAAGGCCAATCACGATCCCGTTTGAAGAACTGCCACAGAAGACATCAGAGCACCTGACGCTAGCAATAGCCATGTCTTGCATCCAAAACAAAAAAGTGGCAAACAGCAGAGAACTCAGCATTGTCCAACCCGGCACAAGACGCAAGACTCCTTAAGACACTGGCACATGTGAAGGACGAACTCTCTACCTCTCCATCCGATGTGATCCTCAAAGAGGATACAATCGTAATAGCAACACCCCTACAACAATGGGTAGTGAAAAAAGCACATGACAGGAGTATTGTATCAAACAAAAGACAGCTAAGGAAAAATGTGTGGTTCCCTTCAATGGACAGGCTGATCGAGAGCACGCTCCGATCATGCTTCAGTTGCCTCAGCCTAAAGCCAAACACTTCCCTAGGACCTATGCAGATGACACCATTGCCCAACCAGGTTTGGGAGTAAATGGCCATTGACTTCTTTGGTCCTCTGTGATCAGCAACAAAATCCTAGTAGCTCTACACGAACACACCAGAAACCCCATGATCAACATTCTTCAATCTACCTCAGCCAAGACAGTAATACCCGCACTGGATCACATGTTTTCTGCATATGGCATTCCAAAGGTTTTGAAGTCAGACAACGGTCCCCGGTTCACAAGCCACAACTTCAAGGACTTTGCACTGTACCTGGGTTTCAACCACAGGAAAGTCACTGAGCTCAGGGCCCTTTTTAGGTAGGTTGTCATGCAGGTGGATGGGAACAGAATAACTCTGTACACCAATAATTAGACCAACTCAGGAAGATGTTAAAGTCCTTTTGCTGTTTTATTAGCAATTATCTAAAACAGGGAGTTACAACGAACATCAACGGACGTAGCAACACATTCTCTCAAAGCATTTCATAAAAAACAACACTTTTATAGTAAAAACTCATCATACGTGACGTCATACTACGTGGCAAATAAGAAAAACCTATGGGGGATTGTGGTTGGTTCAAGGGGAACATCTCAGTATACTTTCTACAAGGGGTCGGGTTGTGATTGGGTCACTACAGTCAGGTGGACAACTCATGCCCACCCCTAGTGCAAGTCATCTGCAAATGTTATTAGAAACATGGTACCACATTGGCTCTCAAACTATAAGGCCCTTCGTTATATGGCCGTATACAATTGGTTGGCACGCTTGTGCCCATCTGGAACATTTGGTTCACTTAGCAGCATGTGAGCTCAGACTCAGGTGTCAGGGGGTGGACTGGACTGTATTTCAATCCTGGGCTCACATGACAGGAGACTGCATTTTGGCTCATTTGCAGCATTTCATTGTCTTAAATTAATACAACTTGGCACTTATGGTGTTCTTTCGTTGCTCCTTAACAAGGGTGAATCAGATTCTCATGTTCTCTGCCTTCAACAATAGACAACCGGTCTTGGCTTCCTTCAGTCTTGACATCAGGCCTTTCTCGATTCTTCCCTGCTCCCAGCTAATTCTCTGCTGCGACATAGCTTTCAGCCATTCTCTTCATGGGTTTGAACTTACTAAAATTGTGACACTGATGTCCAGCTTCTATATAATGGTGGATTTGCATGCAGTCTATTCACTACGTATAGCCAGCTTCTATGATCACTTAGTCTACTTGCGTTGCTGCATCGGTACAGTTAACAAACCATTTGCATTTTCTACAGTGATCTTCACACGTGCAATCTTCGTTTCACACATACAAGTTTACTCGATTCTTTACTTTGTCATCAGTTTCTATAAGGTCCATACATTCTCTTCTTCAGCCAGTCTTCTCAGTGCATCACGCTTGTTTCTTGTGACTTCACCAACTTCTCTTTCTCTCTTTTTCATATTCCTTTGGGGATCTCCTCCAATGGATTGTCATCTCTTCGGGAATACATCTGATAGGGTTTTCTTAGTGGATAACTTTTCTCGAAGACTCGACGCGGAATAGTCACAACTGCTGGTGTCAAGCATGGCACAATTTCAGGCTGCCAGCATACAGGTATTACGGGGTGAGACTTCCTGCAGGGACGGTTGGCTTCTCCTCTACATCCCCCTGCTATAGCCTAGAGCGTATGAGGTGGTGGAATTCTTTGTGGCCAACATCAAGAGGACAGTGAGAGTGACCACCATGATGCATAAGCCACTTGAACAGACACTCTACCAACTCCTGCATGACTATTGCAACACCCTCACACGACTCAAGGGGGGCTTGTCCAGCAGAGCCTGATGTTTGGCTGCTCTATAAAAATTAGACTTCCTCGCAACATACATGAAAGGAGATCAAGTGAGGACAATCAGGAAGTCAGAAGGAAAGAGGCTGAGGTGAAAGAGAAAAGTGCTGTTCATGATGCCAACCACTCTCCACAATGGTGGGACATGTGACCCGAGTTAGCAAGAGAATGGAGATGGAGGAAATAAAGCTCTTGGCCAATGATTGTGCATCTGTGTGGACATGCTTCTTTGTGTGGGACCCGACATGCTGCATATTTATTTTATCTCTGTCCTACTTAGACCTTACTCTTCAAAGACTATATCACAAAAGGCTGTGGAAAGATGTGGCTGTTCCCACCTCCCCTCTCACCTTCCCACAGTGTCCTGTTATCATGTCTGCTTCCCACCCCTTACTGCTTAACAAATGGAGAGCTGAAAGTGAGGGCCTTGAAATTACCTTTTAACCTTTTTTTGTTCTCAGCAGTGCCTTTTCTAATGAGTAACTCTTTAGCTGGTAGAAACTGTAATGGGGCACTTGCAAACTTGAAAGCCCACACATACAGTTCCAGTTACCAGATGTGCCCTTTTTTTCAAGATAATGGAAGTGAGAAGAAAATAAAACTCCATTTGTAAAACTTCATGTGTATCGGTGATGTGTGTTCGTTTAACGTACACACAAGGCAGGGTTTGCTCTTCTGTTAATATTCTCATTTGCTTAACATCATGCAAAATGCTAACATTACTCATTCCATTTTGGAGAAGGTAGTCCAGTCCTGGTTTTACCTTTGCATTCTTGAAGTCCTAGATTTCCCCATTATAAGCCCAGGCATACAAGTCCGACGATGCAAAGTTAAAACCCGGAGAGGACTTTTGCTTCCCAAATGGTGGGGGCTGAAGGGTAGTCGAAGATGGACCATAAAGAGGCAGAAGGGGAAAATGCTCACGAAAAGGAGTCAGGAGTGTGTCAAAAGGATTTTGGAGAAAAATGTCAGTGCCCAGGGAAAAGACTGTGGCATTGGCTGGCATTATTCAACATAGTGAAAGGAGCCAATCATAGCTGCTGTGATCAGCACCAAATGGGGTGCAGCGGGAAGGAGAAGTGTAATCCAGCATCAGCAGCGTAGAAGGAAGAAAAGAAAATTTTAAAATAGTAGCGGCGCAGCAGAAGAAGCAGAAATGCAGCAGTAGTGGGGCAAGGTTGACGCCACATCTGCATTGAATAGGGACAAACCGCAGCCCGCACCATCCCTTAAAAGAGGAGCGCTGCATTACAGCTTTTTGCATTGAGGCTGAAGGCAGAGTGACTTGCACTTGCCCGCACCAAGATAAATATTCGTTCATTCAAGCAGAAGAAACGGCTGCTCGCGCCACCCCCTTATCAGCGGAGTGCGCCAGAAAAGCAAGTCTCACAAATGTCCCCACACAATGTAAGAATACTTATATTGCCTTTGGCCTTGACACCAGTAATAAACTGCAATGCCACAGTAAGAAAACATGCTCTTGCTAGATAGCCGGTAAGATATTTCAGTGGGCTGAGCCCATGCTGTTTTAATCCGAGTGTGAAATCCTGGCAAGGCCAACTCTGCCTTTCATACTTCAAAGTGACCTCCCTGATCTCAACCCTCCTCTACGGACCTTGTGCTATTATGTTGCTTTTGCACCTTGTTACCTCTCTCTTGCTCAGTACTGTACTGTGTTTTACCTGCTCACCAAGTTGTACCAGTGCTGTGATAATTCTGGCGCTGTCAAATGCAATAAATAAATAGATAAAGCTCATTAAATTAGTGCAAACTTCGGCTGGGTGATACATTTTATGTAAATATGTTCTCTGTAAAGTGCTTTTGCGAAAGCGCTGTATAACTAGCATATCATTAAACAAATCCCCCATATAAGAACACTTATGTTGCATTCATCTGATATTCCCCCATGTAAGAACATTTATGTTGCCTTTGACCTTAGCACCAGTAAAATAAAAAGCCAAGTCAAAATAAGGAAACATGACCCCCCTCCCCATGTAAGAACACTCATCATGTTGCCTTTGACCTTAATGTGAGTACAACATTCCATGACACAGTAAGACCCAGCCAGGCCAGCCCCACTGTGGAAACCCCTCCCCCCACACTCCCACTCCAACCCCATCACATAAAAACACTCAGGTTGGCTTTCCTTTGCCCAGAAATGACAGTGAAACATGCCATGCTGTTGTCAAGAAATGTTCATGTTCCAATGCCCCTCCCCAGACCCCAGCTTGCATACTTATTTATTTATTTAGGATTTATAAAGTGTGAACTGTGGCCCGAGAGCATCAAGGCATACACACAGATACACAGAGATATGGACACATTCAGACACACGCACCCACACAGCTGTTCTGTCATTCACTTGCACTTACTCTATCAGAATTGTCACTGGACCTAGTATGATAGCATCCTCGTCTGTCTCCTTCCCACAACCCTTACTACCCCCCCAGCACTATCTGAAATGTTGTCAGGCCTAGTACGATAGTTGCTTGTTTTGTTCCTCCCCTCCTTTCTGCACCCCTCTCCCTCATCTTTTGTTTTTCTCTGGCTCTACCCGAAATGTTGTCATGCCTAGTACGGTAGTCGCCTGTCTGTTTCCATTTCCTTCCCACTCTCCTCCTCCCTTCCTTATCTATGTCTTAGCTCTTGCACTATCTGAAATGTCGTCAGGCCGAGTACGATAGTTAATTTCACATCCTTACTGTCATGGCCTGTAAGAATATCATTGTATTTTCCCTTGTTCCCTCCCTTGCCTTGAAACGCTTTGAAACACATTGTGTATAGGCGCTATATAAATAAACTATCATTCACAGGAACACCCAGAACATTTAGACTGCACGCTCATTAACACGCGCAGTCACACGAATGTACACCGTTCACACTGCATTCATTCATAGGTGTGCTCTTGCAGATACCTCCTAGCACACAAACATACAACCGCTTACAAACTCCATCACATGCATGCACGCATAAATTCATACATGCATGCATACATATATTCCCTGCATGCACACAGATATATATTTTTTTAGTTATTGGTAATTATTGAAAGCATGGGCCATGTAAAAGCTGAGTCAGCAGTTAAGCCTTTAGCTGCAACATAGGGGGAGGGGGGAGTACTGATATCCAATGGGCAGGCTTTTGTCCTCTGCCTCTATGTTCACTTCAATGACTGTTTTCTTACCTTGGAGAGTGGTGTATTTGCTTTAAGTGAATACACCGCTTGGGCGTAACATCAGAGTGATGCCTGCTGTGTCAAAGTGGGGGGGCTTTAGCCCTCCCCAGCTCCTGACTGAGTGGCACATTAAAGTGAGCTGGGCTACCGCAAATTAACATTGAGTCACCACGAGTGTTCCCAGCAACAATGGATGGTGCCATGGAGGAACTGATTATCTTAGGTGACTTGGAGGAACTGACGAGAAAAGGAAGAAAGACTGTGACAGCAATAGCATTCGCATTCAAATACCAAAGAGAGGCAGTATGAAAGAAAGCAGCCAACAAAGATACAGGTCTAACGACAGAGCCTGAGGCCTTAACGGCAGCTTTAATAAAAAAGGAGCCATAGATTTAGTGGAGGGTAAACCAGCGCGTGAAGTTTACCAAATGAAAGGCGTTATCATGCAATGTTTGCAAACGTGGGTAAGGGGCAGTAATGGGCAGCAGCTATCATGGGGGAATTTCAATGCATGGGAACAATAACGTGAATTTGGGAGGGGAGACTGGCAATGTGGGTAGGGATGCATCCACGGCAGCTTCTTCTCTGAGCGTGACCCCCCCTTGCAGCCCAAACACACCAGACGGTGCAGAGCATGATGCAGGAGGAGGGAACAAATTGTGGATGTGATGTTTAGGGTAGGACAATGCCAGGGTTCACATCCAGATTGGCGAAAGCTAATGCTTTGGTGTGGCACATACCGTTGAGCATTAGAGAAGGAATACGAAAGAAAGAACGGATAGATATGTTTACGCTACTGGAGCTGGAACAGGAGAGTATAGATGTAACTCAATTATCCAAAAAAAGAGGAGGAGGAAAAAGAATGAAGGTCAGGAAGGAAAGAACAATAGAATAACTGGTTGGCAGGCATTCAAATGTTCGCATCAATCATGGTGGAAAAGTATGTGGGGGCCATAGGAAAATTATGGGCTTATGAACAGAGAATACATGATGCATATTTGACATATGGGGGTGACACATGGCTAGACTAAGGGTTTAGATTGAAAATGCAAATATGGCTCAACATGACATGGGAAGATGACGATGTTTCATGATACATACAAAAGATGGAGGCGGCCAAAGAGTGTGGTCAGTTACATACAAACATGCATGCAGCAAGTGCAGGGAGAATCACACCACAATGGGATGAGACAACAACAAAAGGGAACAGGGACCAGGATCAAAGAAAGCCCCAAACAACCTTACTGGTGTATTCGCTAGACACGTGTTGCCCCCTCCCCCATCAAATTGAACAAGATGCTTACTCTACTTTATGTTTAGCACAAGAAAGGCGACGCCTGGGTTATTTCAGAAGGCTTCTCACAGGGTTTCAGCATCCCATACAGGGGATCCATCATCAGTATGGAAGCCGACAACTTAAAATCGGCCACGTTAATGCCAATGGTTGTAAAACAAAAAAATTGTAACAGACCAAAAGTTAGGTAGGGTACAGGGTACCAGGAACATTCAAAAATCCCTCGCCGGCCAACCTCATGATATCCCCTCCAAGAGAGCAGATGACGCTATTTCAACAAGAGCTGTCAGGCATGGTTAGGAAGACCTGAGAACGCTCGTCAGCAAGGCTCTATCACCAAGCACAGCCAGAAGATACAAGGTGTGCTGGGAGACGTTCATACGATTCTCACACGTATCAGTGGGTCGTCAGCAAGTGAGTCAACCCGTGCAAGCATTCATTGGCTGGGCCTTTGAGAGCATGAAAACCAAGGACTGGGCCAGACATGAAAGGCCTAAAGTGGATAACATGCATCCCATTGATTTTTGCAAGCTTAGGGCCCTGCTTGACTCCCTCCAGTGCATGTGTACTGATGTTTATGAGATTAACCTATTTAAAGCAATGTTTTTGCTAGCCTTCTTTGGGGCACTAAGGGTTAGTGAGGGATGGACGGGTGCTGATGAGAATGGCAGTGAACAGGATGGGGTTAGACAAGAATGCCTTTGGAACGCACTCATTTGGGAGTGGGGCTGCTATTTTTGCAGCATGGGTCGGTAAGATAGCTCAGCAGGTTGAGCGCTCGCTGCTGCAATCTGAGCGTGATCTGTAGGTCGCAGGTTTGTATCCCGACAAGGCGCACTCAGCCTTTCATCCTTCCGAGGTCGATAAATGAATACCAGTTTTGATTGGGTGATATTGAATGTAAATATGTGCTCTGTAAAGCGCTTTGGATTAAGGCGCTATATAAATAACACATCATTATCATTATCATTTAACAGATCCAGGATCAAGAAACTAGGGGGTTGGAAATCAGAGTGCTATAAAAGATATGTCAGGTTGGACAAAATGTGAATGGCGCTCATAAGGTCCTTCCCCCAACCCCAGCAGCACATCCACGAAAGACAAGGCAAACAGTTTGGGTGGTGGGGCACTTCTATGTGTGAAGAGCCCGCAAAAGATGGAGTGAAGAGTAGGGAGCTAACGGAGAAGGATATTGTAGTATCCTGAAATGAGGTGAGTCTGCACCATATAGTTTTTTGTCTTCTTTTTTCAGGTTCATCCAAATGCCCCTCTCAACAATCACACTGCAACAACTGCTTGTGCTTCACCAAGGATCTCCATATACATACTTCACAGTCTAACATGTCATAATCCAACATGCTGGGCAGGAGACCCAGACTGAACAAAACAAATTTAAAAGGTGAACACATGAACATAATGTATGTACAAGATATAACACATTTCCCCCTTTTTACCTAATGGAAGGAGAAATGGAGTTGACCTCTTGCATGCAACCCTAGCCTTATTGAACACTCTGCCATCATACAGGAGGACAGCACCACACAAATCCTTTTTGATCAGTACAGGTCCTTCATATCTCCTTTCTCTCTTCTGCACATAGCCCGGCTTGTGGATCCAGAACCTGTCCCCTAGAGACACTCTTATCAGTCTGGTTCTCTTCTGGAGGCCATACCTTTATTTCATAAGATTCCTTTTCCTCCTTTCCACCCTTTCTCTTAAAGCCTCATGGTCCCATTCAGCAAACCCTGACCTCCCCAGCCATGGTGAGCAAACTGCAGTGGCATCATTTCTCCTTCTCAGAACTTTGAATGGTACTAACCAGTCGTTGCACAGGGAGCCAACCAGTAGGCATACACCCTTTTTGTAACTTCATCTTCCCAAATGTTTCCTTCATTCGCAGCCACGCAGATGCTAAGCATTATGGTACTGTTGAATCTCTCAATCATCCCGTTGGTTTCATGGTGGAAGAGAGAAGACTTAAGGTGGACAACACTGATGCTTGTTAGAAATTGTTTAATCGTGCAAGATCTGAATTGAGCCCCATTGTCAGACAATATTATCTTGAGGAAGCCCTCTCTCTGAAAAATACTATACAGAAAAAACACCACAGCATATGTGTCTGCTTCTTGATACACATTTCTGCCCATTTGGAGAACATGTCCATTAAAACGATGAAATATTTCCTCATTCCATTGGATCCAATTATAGGTCCTAGTATGTCAATTACTGCAAACCCCCAAGGCATCTCTGGAAATTCAACAGGCCTCACTGATTTGGTGCTGCATCTTAAGGTTCTGTCGGACTCTCTACACACATCACAAATTTCGATTAAATTCTCTACCTGACCAGTAGTCTTCCCTCAAACGCTCTTTGGTCTTGGACAAGCCTAGGTGTCTTTCATGACCAATTTCCAACAGTTCACTCCTGTTTCGTTGAAGGGGTACTATTCTACTTGATCTGCACAAAACTCCTTCTTCAACACTGAGTTCATCTCTGACTTTATGGAATGCACCTAAACCACCCTCAAATGTCCAATTTGTCCCATTACTCTGCACTAATTCCTTCGCCTTGTTTAATTGGAAATCTTTCACTCCCTCCTCTTTCCAGTCAGCTTCCAAAATGTTGTACGAAACACTTCTCCCTCTAATTCCTCATCAAAGTTATTCTCTTCCTTTACTTAACAACTCTCATACGTAGACAAGAAATATGCCATGACATTGTCCTTACCTGAAATATGCTGTAGCACAAATTGGTGTCTTTGCAGAGCAGTGACCAACCTGAGAATTCTTCTAGACACACCATCTAACCCTCTGTTGTTGAAAATAATTACAAGTGGCGTGTGATCAGTGTACACTGTGAAATCCCTGCCCCATAGAAACGTTTTGAATTTTTAATGGACCATAACATGCACAGAGCCTCTTTTTTATGAGAGAGTATTTATTTTCTGGACCTTTTAAATATCCAGATGCAAACACTATAACTTTTTCCTTGCCCTCCTGTACTTGCAGTAAAACAGCTCCCAAACCAGTATTACTTGCATCAATATGTACACAAGTTTCACATGTGGTTTCAAAGTTGCTCTGTACCAGAGCATTTATAATACAATCGCAATCATTAATGTAATCAAATTCCTCCTGACACTCTTTAGACCACACTAACGGGATATCTTTCTTACACAGTTCCTCCATCATGACCACCATATGTTGGGCAGGGGAAACTTATCAACTACTACACACTTGTCCAGACACACAAATCAACACACAAACTGACACTGCCTTTCCCTTTACCTACTATCACAACTGGGGAAACTCATTCCAAAGACTCCACTTTCACTATTACATCTTGTTCTAGTAATTTCTTGATTTCCTTTGCCACTTCTCATCTGAGTGGTATGGGGACATATCTGAGTTTAGCTGTAACTGGTAAAGAATTCCTCTTCAGTGTGATTCTGTGATCGAAACCCTTTAAACACCCTATTTGCTCATCAACCACTTCCAGAAACTTGTCTTCCGGCCTGATGATATCCCTGGAAATGGCAGTCACATGTCCCAGAACTCTGGGATCAATAATAATTCCCATCTTTGCTTGCTGAAATCAGCCCAGTAAATTAACCCCTCTCTTTGAGACAAATACACTGGCAATTACTTTTGGGTCGTGCCAGCACAATTCTGTCTTGAAGTACTCTGCAAATTCAATGGGTATGCCTCCATAGGCCCTAGCCTTCACTTGCGAAACCAGTACAGACTGTCCCCTGTAATACTCTTTCCATACTTTAAGATCTATTATCGAAAGGTCAGACCAAGGGTCCATTAGCATTTCAACAGGATTATTGCCAACAAGAGTAAAGGCATGTGGGTGTGCCACTTTCTACTCTTGCTGCCCACCTCACTTACTGACTAGGTTACTCCTTCATCTCGTACTACATCACCATCTTCACCAATTTCACTCTCGCGTCTCCCAGACATTTCTTTGAACATGCCTTCTGTGATGTTTCTATGGCACTTGGCGAATTACCTTTTTTGTTACACTTTAGTGATGCCACAGAAAGGGTTGAGCAATCCACTGCACTACCATATTGTAAAAGCTTCCACACCTAAAACATTTTCTCCCCTTTGATAGGCCTCCATTTCCATCCTTGGTTTTGACATGCTCATCCCCCTTGTTACCTCTGTACTTAGGTACCACAGCCTTTCTACTGGCAACATTTTGGCAGCCTATGTTAATAGTATTAACGGTTTATAGTCATAATGTCGAAAAAAAAATGTCGACAGACAAAAATGTCGAAAAAAAAATGTCGAAAATAATAATGTCGACATCCTATACTTATAATGTAAAAAGACATTTTTTCGAAAAAAAAATGTCGACATTTTTTTTTGTTGACATTATGACTATAAACCCTTAAAACTATCAACACCTCACCCAACACCCCCCTGCCACCCCCCCCCACACCCCCCAACCACCCTTTCACCCCTCATACTCAACACATACCAATTATTTATTTATTTATTTATTCAATAAATAAATAACCTAAAAAAGGATCATTTACTATGGGGGGGGTCCCCCCAACCCCCCCTCACCCAACACCCCCCTGCCACCCCCCCACACCCCCCCAACCACCCTTTCACCCCTCATACTCAACACATAACAATTATATATTTATTTATTTAGTCAATAATTAAATAAATAAAAATAGTATTTACTATGGGGGGGTCCCCCCCCCAACCCCCCTCACCCAACACCCCCCTGCCACCCCCCCACACCCCCCAACCACCCCTCATACTCAACACATCATATATATATATATTTATTTATTTATTCATACAATAAATTAAATTTCGAAAAAATATAGAAAAATGTCAACATTTTTGTTTGTCGACATTATTGTTTTTCGACATTAATTTGTCGACATTTTGACTGTCGACATTATTGATGTCGACATTATGACTGCACACCAGTATTAACATAATGTGTGGGTCGTTTCATATCCAGTTCTTTTACACAGGCCATTATATGTTCTAATTGGAACAGGGAGGGCTTCCTATCAACACATTTAAATAATTGCAATCATGGTATGCAAACATATTTACCTTTGTCTCACTAATAACCAAAGCATAACATTGAGAAGCACACTCGAGCTGAGCAGTGTTCAACCAGCTTGTTTTCTTTAGCTGTTTGTCTTATTTTATATGCTGGTTTTTTAGAAAGTTTTTTGTACATATTTAATTGAAAGGGACATTTTAGGGTCCAGGAACAGTTACTATTTGACTTTTACAACTGGAGATACTATGTGACAGGAACAACTGGAGATACTAGAAGAAATTCCCATCTTCAACCTTTCAGGTACTTCGTTGTCCAAAGAATAAACATCACTGCTAGCCAAGGCACTATCTTTTGTTCCCACTAACCATACAGACTGGTTAAGTTGGACTTGGAACTTTCCAACTTCTTCAGGACGATCAGAAGAAAAGTTTATTTTAAGGACAAAGAGTGCCCAACACAGCAAGAAGACTCAGGACTCAGAACCAAATCCAACTTCAACCCCAGAGACAATGAAATACCTCCATCTATTGTGTCATTCGAGAAATGTATTTAGCAGGAGATAAAAAAAATATGCAAGAAAACCCACAACAACTAAGACACAACTTGACCACAGGAGAACGGAAGGCCCTTAAAACTCTTGCAGAAAATAAATCCTTGGTGATAAAAGCAGCAGACAAGGGAGAAGGCATTGTCGTCCAGAGTACTAACCAATATAAAGAAATCGTCATGGCCCTCCTCAATGAAGAAGGCAACTACAAAAAACTTTAGAAAGATCCTTCAGCTTAAATAAAAATTAAAATACAAGAAATGACGAGGTTTGCTTTGGAGCATAATTGGATTTGTGATAAAGAAGAGACTTTCTTGAACACTTCAGAGGGCAGAACACCTGCATTCTATTCCCTCTCCAAACTGCACAAAAACAGCATAATCCCCCGGGGAGACCCATCGTCTCGGGGTGTGGTTCTATTTGGAACCAATTGGCAAGTTCATTGATAATTTTCTCAAAACCCCTTAGCCAGCTAGTTAAATTCGAACACCAGCCTTTCAACCAAGAGGAAGACCAGTTGGTCACAATGGATATCAAAAGCCTCTATATGAGTATCCTTCAAGATGCAGCAGTAGAATGCATAAGACACCATCTTACGCATCACATGACTCAGAGGAGGGTCCCTACCAACTTCATTGCAGACTATTGGACCTAGCTCTAACCAACAACGTTTTCTCATTTGATGATGTCTTCTACCTCCAAACCTGTGGCACGGCCATGGGGGCAGTCTTCACACCCAGCATGGCAATCATCTTCATGGCAGAATACAAACACAGCCATGTACTTAACACCTCAAACCCGTTCCTTGACAATATCCTGCTATGGCACCGGTACATAGATGATAACATTTTCATCTGGAAAGGGCAAAGTGACACCCTGGAGAACTTTTTTAATGGGATCAACTTACAAACCCAGGAGATCAAGTTCACCATGAGCAACAGCAACTAGGAGATACATTTCTTGGACCTCACCATCAGACCAAGAAATAATTAGTTGGAATGAACTATATTTAAGAAAGACACAGACAGGAACCCTGTCCTACATTACAGAAGCAACCACCCCATAAATGTATGAGACAACCTTCCCTACGGGCAATTTTTAAGGATCCGTAGAAACTGTACTGAGGTGGAACAATTTAAGACACATGCGATGGGTCTGCAGAATAAACTTGCATCCAGAGGATACCCCACGAACCTGCTCAAGTAAGCAAAAAAGAGGGCATGCTTTACACCGAGAGAATCGTTACTCTCACCCAAACCACACAACAGTATCAATGAAGATGTCATGGCTGTGTCTCCACGTTTGGACCTACTACCACTAAACTGAAGGGACTCACAAAGAAGTTCTGGCCCCTGGTACAACTAAGCCTGCCAGGAGAGCCCACACATAGAATGGCACTAAAGCGATCCAAAAATCTTAAAGATATGCTTACACATTCCAGAACAGGGAAGAAAACCACAAGACCAGCCATGTGAAAAATTAGGGAGATCCGAGGCCATCATCCTTGTGGGACCTGCGCTGATTGCAGACAGACCAAAAAATGAACTCATTTCTTGTAGACAGCAAAGATGTCAGCTGAGACACTTCTCCAATTGTGAATCATTGAATGTCATTTATGTCACCGAAGGCCCTTGTAACCTTCGCTATGTGGGCCACACGTCAAGACCAATCAATAAAAGAATTGGAGTACACAGGTCTAGAATCTGCTGTAGAACACACACAGCTCCTTTAGTATCACACTTCCTTGAATTTCAGCATGTCCCAGACGACTTTGTGTGGTGGGAGGTAGACAAATTGCTGGATACTACAGAAGCCACAAGCGCTCTTAATTATAAAGACTCATGGTGGATTTTTAAGCTTAAATCCACCACCAAGGGGCTTAATGAGGCACAGCCAACTGGTCCATACACATGCTTATGGGAGGATCCCCGTTCCTGTATGCCCCTCCGTGCCTGTTGTTTTCCCCTAGTTACTAGTTACTCACCCCTAACCCCGGCTTCTACTTCCTACTGATCTGGCATCTGGGTGAGTCTGCGCCATCACATCCAGCCTCCTTACCCCACCTCCCCCCTTCTTGCTTGCCTTCTGCCATCCTACTAGGGCATACTCAGTACGGTCCATGCCCGCTCATTCATATGCCAACAGGGTGGCTCCTTACCATTACGATGCCACCTTTAGTGCATCATGCCCATTTTTTCTGTCTGCGATGGGTCTGTACACATGACGCGCCAGCCTGCTTGGAGCCACTTATGTCCGTTCCCATGACTACGGAACGCAGACGGCTCCGTGCATGCACTCCACACGTGTACACTTCTCTTCCGAGGATGCATAGTACTTAGAGCCACGCAGATCCAGTCCTCCTCTTGCCACACACAGCAGCGGCTTCACTTTCCACTGCATCCTGAGACCTGAGCACACTTTACGACAACACCATTCAAGATATGAGATTTGTCTCTCAGAGTGAACGTGCAGGGTAACAGGCTTTACTGTGGTCCACTGCATGTTAGCCACTATCTCATTATACATCCCCTATTGCCTTTAGGAGCCTGCTTCATTCATCCTCCTTCTCCCACCTGACCATCACGGATGCCTTGTCTATATTTATGCATCTGGCTCTCCACTGTAGCAGGTAACCAAGATCCCGCTTGATCTATTCTTTATGTCTGTTTTAATCCAGCATGCCTTGAGACATACATTCCCTGTTTCCCTTGTCCAGCAGTTGCCTCCTCCACATATATAGTTGGGGATACTCCATTTATCCTATCCATTCAGTTCTAAACAAGCTACCCTCCCATCCCAGAGGGAGCACACCCAGGGATACGCATTCAAGGTCAGTGCGGCATTGGATGTGTGCAAACCATACGCAATTTGATAAGGTTTTATCCTCTGTTTTTGAGTATACATGTATTCACTGCTATGTACCCCAGCGTACCACAGTACATTCGACTAATTGACCCCCTTTTATATGCCCCTCATTTAGGGAGACCTTTACCTGACCCTAGAAGAATGCTTCTATCTTTTCAAGCCGAAACATCACTGGACACCGCACCTCCGGTGCCCTTAAAGTCCCTGCAAAGAACATTAACCCTTGATTTAAAATCCAGACGTCGACCTACTAATAGGTCACCCTTCTGCCTAGCATTGGTAGACCTTTTTAAGGTGTTCACTAACGAGTGTGACACCCCACACAGCCCTTGGAACTTTAAATACGTGTACGACTTTGCATCACTATCAGGGCTCTGTTTTGCTTCTAACCCCAGTTCTGTCCCAATTTTTAAGATTGTGTTTGCTCTGTATCATCACTGTATGTTCAAACAATGAAAAAATCTGCTACGTACAAGTCTAATTTATGTACAGAGTGAAGTCGCTAATCACCTGTTGGTGAAATATTCATCTATTGTATTTCTATTGCTTATGACTTTTGTGTTGTTTTGTTTGCACATTGTATTTTGTTGTAGTCACATAGTATCTGTTCCTGGACCCTAAAAAGTCCCTATCAATTGAATATGTACAGAAATATTTCTAAAAAAACCCAGCAGCTAAATAATTATAACTCCACGCATATAGGAAAGTAAAAAATATAAAATAAGATCAGCAGCTAAATAATAAAAGCTGGTTGAACAATGCTCAGCTCGGGTGAGCTTCTCAATGTTAAGCTTTGGTTATTAGTGAGGCAAAAATGTTCTTGTCTCAGTGATACACTACAAAGGTAAATATGTTTGCATGAAATGGTTGCAATTATTTAAATTTGTTGGTAGGACGCCCTCCTTGTTCCAATCAATTTCCAACCCATAGTCCTAGCAGCTCTAGGGCCGTCCCTTCAGTTCTATGCACTTAGCAATGTCCAACACTTCATCGAGTGATGGATCATCCTTAGTCCATATCTCCTCTCTTATTTTATTCTCCCTGATACTGAGCATGAATTGATCTCTGTCTTTCATCATATGCTGTAACAATTTTACAACTATTGGCTAATTTACGTAATGCAGTAATACATATCTCCACCGATCCTCCTTCTATTTGATCCTTGGTGGAAAAATGGTATCTCTGTAGCACTATGCTGACCTTTTTTCAAAATGTCTATCCATCGTTTTGATAATAGCAACAAAGGCATTAGGTATGTCTGCTGATTCCCGAGCACCACCAGCTGCAATATTTAAATCAGCCAATTTTTATAAAATGTGCCAGCCTTTAAAACCCAGACTATGCATACGCAAACTCTGCGTCTTTCAATACTAAAATTGAGTCCATGTACAGCCATCAAATAGTCCATAAAATCTTCTCTCCAGACCTCCCACTGGTTTGGGTAAAAAGTGAATGGGAATCACACTCATAGTCCTTAATGCAACAATTCACAAGTGAATATAAATGTACATTTATGGTGGCTATTCCCAATTTAATCCCCAAAAACATATAAATGCAAGGGAACAAATATATAGTAGGTCTTCCTGCTAAATTCTGCATAGAGTTGAAGAACGTGAGGAAATTAGCATTAAAAAGCACATTCACAGCAGTGCGAGCAGAGTAAAGCTCACAACAGTTTGCAATATTGGAGGTACCAAATAGGGAGTCAGCTGTATGTCCAGAGCAGAATCACAGTCAGGGGAAAAAGTAACAGCGTTGCAGAGTACTAATATAATAAGCAGGGATGCAGCGCACAACAAAAGTACAGTACTATAAATATCCGGGCAGCTGGAGTTCGCCGCTCCGTCAAGATCCCTGATGCCTGATTATGTTCCATCTTTCATAACTTGCCAGCAATTCAAGTGAACCTTTATGATCACTGCCGCGGCCCAGAGTTGTAACAAAGGACCGCACTATATATTCAAATAGGTACCAAACAAATTCCTATACAAATATACACCTCCTACTCCACTAATAGGAAAAACAGTATATATCACAAAAATAAGGAGTAAGATGATACAGTTTATCTACTCACCCCCCTTCTCCTTAAATGGGACCCTCTGATAGATTTCTGGCACTGCACGTCTTGAAAAAATAGACTGCGTGCAACACTTTAACTTTCAAACAACATTTATTGTTTATTCAAAATTCTTCGAGTAAAACATAAAATGCTACCCTCACCTAACACAGTGTAATTACTAACACTAAAACCATAGTATCTAAAACTTAGGCCTCACATAATACACATACCCAAGACACAAACGATATCACATGAAAATAAAAAAAAAACTAAATGTGTCGTTAAAAAACATATAATCCCAACATGTTTCTGTTCTTCAAAGCCTCTTTCGGGCGAACATTCTTCACGGGATAAATTAAAACATCCACTATTCTCCTCAACACTGTGTTGAAAGGGTAGTTTCAGGCAAACAGAGCCTTAAACTGGTGACTCTCCAAAGCACGTCTGTAAATGACCAGTATGCTAATCTCTCGCCAATGAGAAACCAAAAACTTCACAGGGCTTCACAGTCCGCCGAGATATTGCAACACCTCCACACAAGTAGAGATGTCCACTGAAAGGAACACAGGAGGGTACTCCCTGATATCGCAAACAGGACCGGATCGCAAAAAATTCCACAGCAATTCACAGTGCCAATCTTTAATAGAGCGTGCACAATTCCTACATGGAACAAGTTGCTGGCACAATTCCTACATGGAACAAGTTGCTGGCGTGCCGTGGAACAACAAATGGCCATGACGAACCATTGATTCCTATGAAATCCACCAGCTTTCAGCAACTGGTAAAAGCTGTGCAGACTGCATAAGAACCCATGTAAATGCCTTCCACTATACCACCATACACATAGATGGCAGGGGAATTTACAATTGTACTTCAGAAACCTGGGGCCTCCCAAAACACCATGCATTGTTTGAACTTTGTAGTGCAAACAGTAAAATTGCAGGTAGAGGACTGCTAACGCACAGATGTTAATTCTCTATGGAATTAGCAGAGGGAAGAGAATGCTCCCTTCCCACCAAACTCTAGACATGTTAGGTGCCCTGAGTAAAATCTGATCGGCAGAGGAACTCATTAATCTCTCTCGTTATTTCATTGACATAGTTACCCAGTGACCTCGGCAGATTTAAATGGGATTTGGGAGAGTTTATGTGTTGCTTCTCTTTGACCATTCAAAACAACTTCATCCATTACTCTTAAAAACATGCACTATGTAACAAGAAGTGCACACTGGATATCAGGGTTTTCCTAAAGAACATCTTAATTAAGATATTTGGTTTAGCTAGCCCTGAGGGAGCAGAGAATCGCTTTACAGGCAATGTTTTCTTGTACAGGATGTCGGGTTAGTGTGTTGGAAAGGCGAGGGCAGGACAAAATCAAGTCAGTGTATAACTTTCTTTAGTTAACAGTACAAAAGTTATGGCTGCTCGTGACTGCTTCTAGTGTGCAGTGACGTGGAGAGTGCAGGTATGCTGTCTTCCCTCAACATGCATTTCCTGTCCCCAAACTCATCCTCTTGACGCTGCACTGTGGGGATGACCTGCCATTAGGGATTAAGCAGCAGGATTGAAAACCAAAAGAAGCCTGCACTTAAGGTGTTGTTCTTAGAATATGGCGTATCGAGCCAAGATTACAGAATCCAGGATAAGGTGGTGGGGAGGGAGTGAGGGAACATGTTTTTGGAGTGCTAGCAGTACTGGAAACATTAAGAGGGGAATGGGTGGTATTGTTCTCAACCCCTCCCATAATTTTCCCATGACTTTGGTACCAATATACATCCTCACTGTGACTTTAAATCACTTTCATTATGCTTTTGGCAATTATATGTCACTGAAATTAATTCTCTAATGCTGGTGTCCATAAACAAATACATTGGCCTTGCACCGGGATTCAACCCCAACTTGCCCTGATCCCTCTCCTGCATGCACCTCATATATATTACACGGCCCGCGGTAGCATGCGCGTAGTTATGGTTAAGTTGCTAAACTCATATGAACAGCACTTTTTTGGAGGCTTATAACTTGGCTCTCCTTTGAGGAATCCTCACCAAACTTTTCAAAAAAAGTATATGGCCGGCTCTGAATTTTTTCCCCAAGTTGAGTGAGGTTTCGTGCGGGGGGCGGGCAAAGTTACAGGGGGGTCCCACATTTTTTTTTTCATAGACTGGATGGGGAAAACGTTTGCGCACGGATACAGCCCAAACAGCTGGACAGATTTTCACCAAAGTTGCGGCAGGAGCGGGGCCTTGGGTGAGAAAGCGTGCTTTTGGTGGAAATCCAACCAGTACTTTTGTTGCAAAATACTGAAATGTACGGCCCAAAAAATGTGTGATATCTGGGTTCGATCCGCTGACCCATTTCCCTGTTCGCTCCACGGACCGAAGTGTCATTGGCCTGCGGTACTCCGTGATGTTGGAAAACATTGGACGCGGCCGGGGGTGGCTGGAGGGAAGCGTGGTGTGCGTCAACATTTTTGGGAAACGCCGCCATGGTGTATCGGAGGACAGTGCAGTGGCAAAAGGGTCTGGAAAATGTACCGTACGGCATGTGTTGGTAGCAAGAAGGGAGGGAACGGGTGGGGGAGTGAGAAGTGGTTCATGTGACATATGTAGGTAGGTGGAAGAAGACGGAGGAGTGCCTGCAGTTTTCCCGTGTACTGCGTCAATTCGCAGGTAGCTAGACAGGTGAGTACTTTGTGTGGTAATTGGATGCAGGTGCCATAACCGCAGGATAGCTTCTGCCGCAACCTGGTTGCGGAAACCTCTTTCCGTGGTGAGTGGTGGCAGGTCAATTTTAGAAAGGCAATCAATTGCACATGACATAGGTTGGGTGGGAGTGCGGGTGGCTGTGCTATGCGTATGGAATGCGGCAGTTGGGCACATGGTGGCATGCATGGGTGAAGGAATTTGCGTTGGGTTTGTGGAAGGATTATGCTATTGGGTGTATGGGCGAAGGCCGCAGACTGCAAGGCATGCACTGAAGAACGTAGGGTTTTAGCATACTCACTGCAGTAACGCAAGTGTGGGTCTACATCTGGTACAGGGTGGTGCTTGCATAGTGCGCTGTGTGCACATTGGTTGCAGTAGGCCAGTGTTACAAACTAATTGTGGGTAGTTTGGCAGTGGCACAATAGTTTGGGCATGGAAGTAGGTACGGTCATAGTATGTGAATGAAAGTGCACAGGGGTGCAGGAGAGAGTGATTTCTTTCTACATTATGGTAACTGGTGCAATTTGTTGCTGCATAGTTCCATGGCAGTGCGCAGATTCTGTAGTAGTGGTGATGGTAGTGCTTTGTATGTGAATAGTCTAAGATGGTGACATGGTGAAATGGATGGTGCCATTATGTAGCAGAGAGAGTGTTGAAGGCCTAGACTGTTGGGTGCATGGCCAAAGGCCGTAGGCTGTAGGCCATGCACTGAAGAGGCTAGGACTTTAGCACACACACAGCAGTAATGCATTTTTGATTCTGCATCAGTTAGAGGGTGGTGACTTGTAAAGAACAGGTGTGGAGCACATTTCAGACGCAATGCAGCAGGAGAAGTGAGCTGCCATGCGTGCATGTTTGGTTTTGCTGGTGAGGACACTGTTACAACATGGTAAAGTTTTTGATGTGTACTTGGCGATGGTGCTGTGAAAAGTCATGCAGTGTGGGCACTGGGTGCTGGGTTTGCATACTGTTAGTATGGAAGATGATATGGTAGAAGTGCACCTTCATTGTGCTTGGTTACTATGCTGTGTGCTGAATTGTTGAAGTAGGGCCAATGTTGTGAAAAGTTGTGGTTAGGTTGGTAGTGACACAATATTTTGTGAATGGGTGTGGGTAGGGGTGGTGGAGGCTGTGGTATGTTTGTGGAGTCTGCTAATAGCGACCTGTTTTCGTGAATGGGTGCAGAGCAGAGGGTTCAGTATGTGATTGGTGGATGCGTGTGTAGGTTGGGTAGGAGTGCTGGTGGCAGTGGTGTGTATGTGGATTGGTGTAGTTGGTTATATGGTGAAATGCATGGTGGCATTACATTATGGTTAGTTTGGCAGTGGCACAATAGTTTGGGAATGGAAGTGGGGACGGTCATAGTATGTGCTTGAAAGTGCACAGTGGTGCAGGAGAGAGTGTTTTCTTTCTACATTATGGTAACTGGTGCAATTTGTTGCTGCATAGTTCCATGGCAGTGCAACATAGTTCATTGGCAAATGTGTGGCCTCTGTTGGTACTGTAGATGTGGAGGTCGTGCATTTTGGAGGACTACATTTGGGGCACATGTCATGCTCACATTTTCTCGCTTACCTAAAGAAGTTGATGACAGCTGTGATGCATATATTTCCTACTACAAAGGGGATTTTTTCATCGATGACACCAAGAGGACAATGGGAGCATGACAGTGTCATTTGTCCACAGCCAGAGGTTGGAGTTTGTTGGATAAATAGAAGCATGTGCGAGTTTATGTGCAGTGCTGGAATGTTCTGCACCGACTATGAAAGCATTAATAACCAGCAAGATTTCCAGTGGTTCCAAGGAAATGGCATTTTTTTTACTTCTATTGGCAATACTGTTGTGTTTGCCACTCTGCACGAAGCGTTGCAGAGAATCCTGTTGAAATGTAAGATAAGCATTCATCTTCAGTCCAGAAAAATGGCAGGAGGACAAGCAAACAGACAGTGAGCAAAAGAGAGAAAAACAAGAAAAAATGTTTTTATGAATGCACGTACATAACAAAAATACAACAAAAAGTAATAAAAATATAAGTGTTTTTAGAGACAATCCTAAAGACACAATCCCCACCCCCGTTTTACATTCCCCCCATACCCTCTGAACCCTGTCCCTCTCCAGTTCCTAGCACAGTAATGCCGCAGATTCCGCGGGGCTTCGAGGATTAGACATGGCACATCCGGCTGTTTTTAGGATGGCAGCTATAGCATTGGCACTGTGGAGGCTAAACCATTGGTCAATGTGGTTGCTGGTTGTGGTGTGTACACAAACACTGTGACAAAACATCTGTGCAGATAAATGTAGGAGGATATGGTGAAAGTGTGCAAGGTAAGGGGCATGCATCCTGTTTGTATGCATGCACTGCACGCACTTGCTTAACGTTGCTAATATACATTCCCTGCTGCTTTTGTGGGATGCCTTTTCCAACATTTGTAGTACATGCATTACAATGGGAAGACCATATTGTGAAGTGTACAAGGTACATGGCAGGCATCATGTTATCATGAATGCAGTGTGTGCATCATACGATATGATGTGCTATGGTATTTTGTGCCATTTGTATCACGCCTACATACAAGTGTGTGAAGGCGTGCCGACGAAAGGGAGGCAGAACAGAGGTCACACAGAGACATTGATTCCTCTAGGCCAGCTAACATTGAGAGTGCGCAAGTGAATGGGAAGAGGGAGGGCAAAGTGCAGTACATGGGAACAATAAAAAGTAGAAATACATGCAACTACGGCCGTAGTTGGCAAGTGCAAGGATAAGTGTGGTGGCTGGATTATTAGGGTTCTAGAAAACAGTCTCCAAGTGCGGAGTTTGGCAGAAAGCCAGGTGCTTTCAGAGTCTACAATGCTTCTCCTCAAGGTTCAGGGAGACAGAGAGCGTGTTCCACAGGGAGGCCCCATCAGAAGAAACATATTTACCACCATCTGGTTGCGAGTAGAAGCAACTGACCCGGAGGGAGTAGGAGGCGGATCAAGGAAGAGCTGGAGCAAGCAGATATTTAGGAAGTGAGAGTGCAAGGTATTGAGGTACTGGTTAATACTAATTATAGATACAGCTAGTGAGATGTCTATCAAAATTAAAGCAGATCTCTTGGCTATGGAAGTAGAAATTAAGAAACTGGTTCCCCTCGAAACTTTCCAACGAAGATTATAAGATATTCTGAAAGAGATGGAAGACTTTAAGGAATACACAACAAGAGAAAGAATCAAAAGGATGAAAAAGGAATTACCAGATTTTTCACATGAAAAGGATTTTAAATATACTCAGGAAGGGTATGACCCCTTTAAAAACCAAAATGAAGACGGTAGTTGCACTTATTCCTTCATGCGCCAGTTTTAGTTAAATGAAAAAAAGAAGAGACTCCACTCAATTGGAATGTAGTAATTGTGAATTTGTATTATTTAGAACGAGTGCCCTTTGTGATAACACGTGTTTCAACGGTCTGCGCTGTCTTTCTCAAATCAGGGCTAATTTTTAATACAAGAATGCAAACAAAAATCAATGTTTAAATTCAACAGAAAAATAGTGACCAATTGTAGCACGGACAAATTATGTCAAATGTAACACCGACAGAAAAAAGAGGAGGGGGGAGGTTTGTTAAGGAGGATCATTCAGGGAAAACAGTGAGTCATTAAGTATCAAAATAAATTGAAAAAACATCCGTTATTGCATCAAATGTCCACATGAAAACATTTTGAAAATAAACAGAACGGGGTGGAGGACGGGAAGGGGAGAATAGAGACAAGAGAAAAAAGGAAAAGAGAAAAAAAACATCATGAGTTCAATTATCTCTTAGCATTCAGTTGAAAAAGTTTTTTATAAAAAAAGAGCTAATTATGTCTTACCCACTGGTATTGGATGTAAATATTGAACATGGCTTGTCAGCATAGCAAAAATGTAAATTCACGGGTTAAATCCCAGCCTGTTAAATAAAATAATATGTATAATATTCTAAAAGTACATTTATTTTTAAGTTTATAGTGGAGCGGCATTTGTAAATGAATTGATCCTACAAGTTCGTGAGATGACAGATGCACTTAGGGGATAACACCCTCTAGTTATAATACATGTGCCGTGAAAAGAGTCTGTGCGATGAGTCCTGATCCCTATCTTACTGTCTCATAATGTATCGTGGTCAAATTTGAGCGGGTTCACTTCGCATGCACTACAGGTAAAAACTTGCTTAAGTCCGTGTCTCACCTCTGCAGTCAAAAATACGAGCTCCGTACAATTCCGTCCGCGTTCACAGAAAAAGCCAAAATGGTGGCTTTAAGTAGTTGTTACTGAGGTTGTCTAGGCAACCAAAGAGGTCCTTTTTCTATTTCTAATATGAGCGCCATCTTTTGGGCTCCGAAAGAAAACAGTGTTACTCATGGTTGCATGAGCCCATACATAAGTAAATGTCCAGTATCTACAATTTTGTTCTAGCGGAATTGGATGTTGTGAAAATGAATCTCCCCGGGAGGGGCAAGAAGAGCAGTTATGGTTCGCTAACTACTATATGGCTACGGTCAAGAGACAGATACATACATGAATGATGTACATGATTGAAGTCAGATAATTAGAAAGTTAATAATCAGTTATGTTAATATTAAGTTCTGTATCACATAACAAATAATGTATAAAGAGATTCGCCATGCTAACTCCCATGTCTTCACTCTTATAAATACGTGATCTATCGTCATAAAGACTGGAGGCAATGGTCTAATAAACGTATGCAAATGGTTAACTGCCATACTAGCCAATGGGATTAATTACCAAAACACTAAGGGGGTAATTCATAGAATTTAGCGCGCAAGTGGCGCACACGGCTGGCGCACAGTGTGCGCGTGCGAATCTCTGCTCCTGCCGCGTGCGCTAAAATCCATTTCCACGCACAGCGTATTCATGGATTTTAGCTACCAAAACCAGCCGTGGCGCACAGTGGCGCAGCGACCCTGCAGCAGCGCCAGTTACGCCCCCAAGAACGCCCCTCGTGCAGGGAAAAGCAATCAAAATCCCCAATCCAGTGCAAAGGGCTGCGCTAACCCTGTACCAGCACGGCAAGCGGGGTACGTGTATTACTGGGGTTCGCGGGAAGTCTCACACGCGATTTCAGCAGGGTACGTGTATTTCAGGGTTCTGCGGGAAGTTTTACAGGCAATTGGCCTGGGTACGTGTATTTCAGGGTTGCGCGGGAAGTTTCACACGCGATTTCAGCAGGATACGTGTATTTCAGGGGTGCGCGGGAAGTTTTACACGCGATTTCAGCAGGGTACGTGTATTTCAGGGGTTCGCGTGAAGTCTCACACGCGATTTCAGCAGGGTACATGTATTTCAGGGGTGTGCGGGAAGTTTTACACGCGATTGGCCTGGGTACGTGTATTTCAGGGGTTCCCATGAAGTCTCACACGCGATTTCAGCAGGGTACGTGTATTTCAGGGGTGTGCGGGAAGTTTTACACGCGATTGGCCTGGGTACGTGTATTTCAGGGGTGCGCGGGAAGTTTCACACGCAATTTCAGCAGGGTACGTGTATTTCAGGGGTGCGCGGGAAGTTTTACACGCGATTTCAGCAGGGTACGTGTATTTCAGGGGTTCGCGTGAAGTCTCACACGTGATTTCAGCAGGGTACGTGTATTTCAGGGGTGTGCGGGAAGTTTTACACGCGATAGGCCTCGGTACGTGTATTTCAGGGGTGTACGGGAAATTTTACACACGATTGGCCTGGGTACGTGTATTTCAGGGGTGCGTGGGAAGTTTCACATGCTTTTTCTGCAGGTTACGTGTATTTCAGGGGTGCGCGGGAAGTTTTACACGCGATTTTGCTGTCAGAGCAGGGAACGCATATTTCGGGGGTGCGCGGGGAGTCCTACACGTGAATTGGCAGTGTGGGTCCTCCCAGGTGTCCCCTCTACCCCCTCCACGGCCCCTGCAGGCAGCCCACACCACAGGGGACTACCCTGCACCCCTGGTCATGTCCCCCAGCACCCCCACCCCCCAGCAGTGAGGGGCACCTGCCAGCAGGCCCCCCACTCATGTCCCCCAGCCCCCCACACACCCAGCATTGACAGGCACCTGCCAGCAGGCCCCGACATATGTCACCCAGCGCCTCCATCCCCCCAGCATTGACAGGCACCTGCCAGCAGGCCCCGACACATGTCCCCCAGCCCCCCCACCCCCCAGCATTGACAGACACCTGCCAGCAGGCCCCGACACATGTCCCCCAGCCCCCCCACCCCCCCAGCATTGACAGGCACCTGCCTGCAGGCCCCGACACATGTCCCCCAGCCAACACGTCATCACAATCTAGATCCCTGGCTCTTATGGCCACCCAAATCCCACCCCACGCCACCCCAGTCCAAACACCCAACCAAGCTTTACATCCACTCCAAATTGAAATCCCCATTACATGAAAGATCACAAATAAGCAGTATGCGCATGAGTACAAGTCTGTCAGACCCACACAATGGCAACACATGACTGAGAAAACCCACATTGTGACATGCATGAAACCAATGAGAGAAGACCACACATCGCAGTAAGAAACAAAAATGTATTCAAGTCAAAATGAAGGAAATGAAATCAAAACACACAATAATGCCAATAATAACCAAAATGCAGCATGTCCCAAAAAATGATAAATAAATAAAATGCGAATCCAAATTAATCCAAATGAAAATGTGTCCAAAGTCACCGTCCAAGAAAGCAAATCCAAAGGGAAAGAAAAGCGTAACATCCATTGCTCCATGGTGAAGTTAAAAAAAAGATGAAGGAGAAAAATCCACTGTAAAACTATGTACAAATAGCAAATCCAGGGTCCATGAACCCAACGACATAAATGAAACCTACAATGAAAACTACCTAATTACTAACTATATACAAAAATGTGGGGCATAGTCCATGCGCCCCAAATGAAAGAAAAAAGAAATTAAACTTAACACTAATGAACTATAAACAATGGTGGCGGGCAAGTCCAACGGCTCACTTGTTGATGTCATGGGCCAGGGCATCATCGAACTCCTGTTCAATGTCTTGGAGGCGGGCCTGTTCTCTGGCCCGAGGTCTCGCAGGGATAACGCCATGTCCATCTCCAACTCCCTGCAAATTCCCTCGAGGCACTCAACCCGCCTCAGCGCCCTGCGCATGGAGTTCTCCGCCCTGACCATTGTGAGCCGTGCCTCCTACGCCCGCCACCGCTCTGCACCTATCTGCTGGCCCAACCGCTGCCACACGGAAGACACTCCCATTCCAGGGTCCTCCTGCCCTCCGGCCGATGCCTGCCCCTGTGATGTAGATGGCCCCGAGCCATGATGCCTCCCACGTTGAGCCTGCCGCTGCCTCCGACGCAACTGCCTCTGCCAGCACAACGGCATCCAGGCTGATGGAATCCACCAACGCCGTTGTGCACGTGCCCTGCCTGATGATGCCGGCACATCCTCCATCTGCTGGGGTCCAGTTGCTGTGGTGTCCACCCCTGCTGGACCTCCGACTCCCGACTGTGGCAGGGATGGGATCCCCACCGAGCTGGCTGCGTTGGTCAGGGCAGGTCCACAGGGGGCCCTGGTGGCATCTGGGCCGGAAGACGGCATGGAGAACGACTGGCGCATAGTCTCCACAGAGGAGGAGAGGGCTGCCAGAGTGGCCGACACATGTACAAAACCCCCGACCATGGACACTCCCAACTGGGCCACGTTGGCACGCTGCTCTTCGTGATGACGTGCGTGCTCCCCCCGGGAAGCACGCACGTCTTCATGAATGTCACGCGTGCGCAACGTGACACCAATCAGGACCTTCTCCATACGGCCAGGGGTCCCCTCATCCACAGGTAGAGGAGTGTCAGATGACATGGACATCCCCCCTACCTGCGGACGGGCCTGGGATGGGGCATCCCTGCTGGTGCATGGTGGTGCAGTTACAGTGTCAGGGACAGTGACATGCACAGGTCCCTCCACAGCGACCTGTGCTGCCTCCTGTCCCTGCCCCTGGACTGCACCACTTGCACCAGTGGTACCACCCCCACCAGGCCCCATGTGTGGCTCAGTAGCGGCCTCCTCCTCCTCTGTGGAAACCACCAACCTGGATGGCTCCACACCGTCTTCAGCCATTGCAAACCCCTGTGGGGGCTCACTCACCCCTTCCGCTGCAGCCTTAGTGGCAGACGCAGCACCAGTCCCCTCACTCCCGGACAATGGTAAATTATGGGAGGGTGACTGGGCCTTGCGTCGCCGGCCGGTGGGGGCATCCCCGCCGGTTTGCTCCACAGCGCCATCTCCGCCCTCTTCATCACTTGCCGCTGTGTAGAGGGAGACATAGAACACAAGCATCAGGGTACTGTAAAATGGTCCCCTAGACAGGAAGCAATAGCAGATGAGTGGCACAGTCAAACATCACTTCCATCATGTCCCTCCACAACACATGGGTCAGTGCAGGCAAAACACATGCAGTAACAGGCATGGCGCATGCAATGAACATTAGCATACATGTCCAAGGGACTCTTGAAACATACAATGCTGGTTTGAAACTCACATGCATCATGGGTCATGCCTATCACATGCACACACTTCACCGTAGTTTCATCCATCTGGCCTTGTACACCCCAGACACAGTGGATACAAGGATGAGTAGGCTGCATCAGTGAATCTGAACATTGTCACAGACATGTGTCATTCATCCATGGCATTTACAAGTCACAGACATGCAAGTCAGACACACAGACATGAACAATATACATGGCCATGACCGCAGCACCCATCTCTCATGCCCCATCCATGTCCAATAACATAGACAGACATGCATTAATGTGTGCATTCCGCATGCTGCTCCGCATGTTGCATTGTAACACGTGCACCTACCATGTGGTTCACACATTACTGGTCTCACATGCATGACCATGATGTCCCAGCACACACACATATGTACATGGCCTATGTCAGACATACAGGCAAGTATCAGACAACCAGCACCCTGCAACATGCCCTGTCTCACACAGCAATGCTTGGCCACTTACTGCTCAACTCCAGATGGATCTGCCTCTGAAGGATCTGGGTGTGGAGCGCTGGGGCTACGCGTTCCAGGACCCTCATCTGGATGTACTCATGCTGTCCTGGCCCCCCTCCATGAGGCGCCGGGCCTTTACGAGGGTCCTGGACCTCAAGTCCTCCCAGCGCTTCTTGACTTGCTTGATGTTGCGGGTTGCCACCCCCTGCGCGTTGATGGCAACCACAAAGTCGTCCCAGATCCTATCCCGTCCTTCCTTGTTGGCGCGTGATGTTCCGAAGAGGGCATCATAATGCCCCAGGACATGCTGCACCAGGACACCAACTTCCTTCTGACTGAAGCTGGTGGCCCTCTGCCCCTCTGGCTGGGGGTCGCCAGTGGTCTCAGATGGTGTTTGCCCCGACATGGCGACCCCCGAGGCAGGCGTGGGTGGGCAACTGGGTCCTGGGGCTGGGCTGTGGAGCGATGGTATCCCAGTCGGGAGTCATCTGTTCCAGCAGGGGTGGACACAGCAACTGGACCCCTGCAGATGGCTGATGTGCAGGCACCAAATAGCAGGGCACGTGGGCAGCAGGCAGTCGGGCAGCAGCAGATGGCAGGTGGGAGGCTGCTCGGGGCTCTCAGGGGCAGGAAAATGGCCTTCAGGGCAGGAGCGTGGTCTTCCGTGTGTTTTCGGGGTGGCCAGCTTGATATGGAGTGATTTGGCACGTGAAAAAATTGCACGTCAGCATGTAATTCGAGGAAAGGCCCTTAGCGCGTAAGCGCGTCAGCACACTTACGCGATTTCATTGGACCAAAGGCCCTAAGTGCGTAAGTGCGTCTGTAACGTATCGCGCACGGGCGTTGCCCTTTCGCGTGTAAAACTTCCCGCGAACCCCAGGAATACACGTACCCAGGCCAATCGCGTGTGAAACTTCCTGCGCACCCATGAAATACACGTACCCTGCTGAAATCGCGTGTGTAACTTCCCGCGAACCCCTGAAATACACGTACCCAGGCCAATCGTGTGTGAAACTTCCCGCGCACCCCTGAAATACACGTACCCAGGCCAATCGTGTGTGAAACTTCCCGTGCACCCCTGAAATACACGTACCCAGGCCAATTGCGTGTGAAACTTCCTGCGCACCCCTGAAATACACGTACCCAGGCCAATCGCGTGTGAAACTTCCCACGCACCCCTGAAATACACGTACCCCACTCAGTATATGCGTGCTTTTTATTTGTGCACACTTTTGTAATGCGCAGGGACGCTACCGCCTGCCTTTGTGTGGCGGACGTGTTTAGGCCTGTGCGTGTCTTTGCCCGTGCGCGGGTTTGCCTTATTTGATTCCATGAATACGTGTGGTTCGTGTGCGTGTGGGCGTTCCGTGTACTTCCCAGCAGTACTTCCCCCGTTACATCTTCTTTTTCACGCATTATTCCCCATTCCGCATGTTACGCACCCTGTTCCGCCTACTTTTGTTGTGTGCGCTGCGCTATGTGCGCTTTCACTGTGTGCTTAGCACACGCTGTTTGGAGACGTGTGCGCCAGCGTGCGCCATGCACAGATTTGGCTCACAACCAGTGGGAAAGTAGCTCAGCGCCTTCCTTGAATCGCTTGCACCTTGTCATCCTGGTAATCACGAGATTATCACGAGATTACCAGGATGACAAGGTGTATACATTTCAAGATAAATACAAACAACTTAGCAAACCACTATCCAGAGAAAGTACTCCAACTTCATCACCGGGCAGTTCGGGTGCGGATTCAGAAGGCGATCAGGACAATGAAATAGACAAAGAAACAGAAACAGAAAACCAATCGAACACAGGATTAGGCTTCCTGAATCAAATTAGGAGATATAAAAAAGCCAATCGCACTGCATACCAAAAACAAGTACGTTTTTTACTACCACCTCAAACGAACCAACAACAACCAGTCAGAGGAGAAGGGGGAAACGTGGGAGTGGTAGATTCAGGGAATCCTGACGCACTAGAAGATTCCAGAAGACTGACAAGAGCTGCAGCGAGAGAGGCAGCGAAAAAAATGAAGTAAATAATCTTGTTTTGAATCTATCTAACTGGACCTTGACAACAGAAGAAGTTTCCCTACTGAACAAAGGCCTTTCTTTTGCCCCGACAATGCATTACAACACTACGGACGTTCATATAGATCTGTTTAAAATGGTTTGCCACTCAAGTGACCAATACTTACCAAAAGAAAGAAGTACCGATAAGCCAAAGTGAACTCACAATAGAAGATCTTGAGTGCATCCATTTACTCACATCTTTGGAAAATGACACAGAAATACCTATACATGAAACTCTACAGGAATTATGCATACAACAGAGTAGTCTTGCACCTAAAGAAATGAAGAACAGATCGAGATTTACACCTCAGCTAACGCCAGATAACTTAATAGATGTATTTTACAAAACTATGACCAAGGATCTCAATGATGCCCTTGACACAACAAAACCTAACAGGACATCTAAAACTAAATACAAATTTGACAACTTGTCACAAACAGAAAGGAAAGCCCTCCAAGGATTGCAACAAGATTTCAATTTAACGATCAAGCCAGCTGACAAAGGTGGCAAAATTGTGGTGATGAACCGTGAAGATTACATTACAATGGCTTACAACCACTTAACAACACCACTGTGTTATGTCAAATTAGCATCAAATCCGAAATCTGATATTGTTCAAGAACTTACCGAAGCAATTACAGGTTGGCACCGTCAAGGACTCCTAACAGATGAGGAAAAACAAGTACTAATAACCAAACATCCAACACTACCGACCATCTATTTTTTGCCTAAAGTTTATAAACCTTTTGAGCAAATTCCAGAAGGGCGACCTATCCTTAGTGGAATAGGCTGGGCTACTATTAACATGGCTGAATACATTGACAATATTCTTAGGCCAATAGTAAACACAACAAAGTCATTCCTGAAAGACACTACAGCAATTATTAACAAATTAATAGGAGTTGATTGGCAACCCGGATACATCCTAGCCACGTGGGATGTCACAGCACTGTGCACATCAATTAAGCATGACACAGCATTGGAAGCCATAGACAACGCTTTCTCTCAAGAAACAGCATCAAGCTACCAATCAATTCAAATGCTCAAGGAAATGCTACTTTTGACTTTGCAGAATAATGTTTTTTTGTTTTCTTCAATAGAGAATACTATAGACAGACTTGTGGAGTGGCTATGGGTGTAAAATATGCCCCGGCTCTTGCCAACCTGGTAATGGCCATGTACGAAGATCAATACATCTATGCAGACCCCAATTTCGGAGACAATGTTGTTTTATGGAACTGATATATAGATGACGTTTTTCTCATCTGGAAGGGGAATGACGACCAATTCCAAGCATTTCAACAACGAGCGAACCAAAACACCCTGTGAATCTAATTTACTGGAACATCAAGCACATCGGAGGTCAAATTTTTAGATTTAACAATCTACATAAAAGATAATGAACTAATGACCAAAACTTATAGAAAACCAACAGAGGCAAACTCTACCTTGTTTGCGACAAGCTGCCATTACAATCCTGTGATCAAAAATATCCCGAAAGGGGAATTCATTAGAGCTCGAAGGAACTGTACGGCAAAAGCAGCCTTTGATGAAGAATGTGACCTGATCTTAACTAGATTTTTAGCCAGAGGATATGCCATGAAGAATATCACCAAAGCAAGAGCTCAAACAAGGAAACTTAAAAGAGAGAACACACTGACTTCCAGAAAGCCAACTCAAAGTCAGCCAGAAAGAATTAGATTTATCACAACCTTTTGTGCCAACAATGATGTAATAAGGAAGATCCTTAAAAAGAATTGGGAACTTTTAAAATTGGATCCACGTATTCAGAATTACATTGAAGAAAGTCCTTCAGTAAAATTTAAAAGAGCAAGAGCAAGAATTCTTAGCCCTTTTACCAGAAGAAAAATGTACAGTGACAACCTCATGGTTACCCCAAAAACCTGCAGGCTTTCGAAAATGTAGCTCATGCACCATGTGCCAATATGCAATGGGTTACACAGAGATATTTGAAGACTCTTTTGGCACCAAGTTCAAAATTACTGACTTTATAAATTGCAAAACAAAATTTGTGATTTACGCAATAATATGCCAATGTAAAAAAATGTACATTGGAAGTACTATTAGAGAAATGAGAACCAGAATCAGGGAACATATGTCCAGCATTGGAAGCCAGAACGTGAATTTACCATTGGCATCCCACTGGCAAAAAGAACACCAAATTAGCAATAAAAAAGACATCACATATTTGGGTCTAAAAAGAGTTACACTTGGACCAAGAGGTGGAGACCTACAGAGAAAATTGAGACAAGAAGAAGCAAAACTAATATGCCATTTCCGAACAGTAGAAAAAGGCTTGAACTCTGACAATGAGATGTCCTCCTTTTTATGAAGTACTTAAATTAGGTTATGTCAAAGATGTGGTGCCTGTATTCAACTGTAAATTCAGTATACAATTTACTTACCCTGCATGTTACTGAACAGCTCCAAAAATACCCAGATTTGATTTTAGAACATAACCAATAATGATAAGAATGGGTGGTTTCCAGGTTTACTCAGCTATTAATAGCTACTTAACATTTAGTGTTTTGGTAATTAATCCCATTGGCTAGTATGGCAGTTAACCATTTGCATAGGTTTATTAGACCATTGCCTCCGGTCCTCATGACGATAGATCACGTATTTATAAGAGTGAAGACATGGGAGTTAACATGGCGAATCTCTTTATACATTATTTGTTATGTGATACAGAACTTAATATTAACATAACTGATTATTAACTTTCTAATTATCTGACTTCAATCATGTACATCATTCATGTATGTATCTGTCTCTTGACCATAGCCATACAGTAGTTAGCGAACCATAACTGCTCTTCTTGCCCCTCCCGGGGAGATTCATTTTCACAACATCCAATTCCGCTAGAACGAAATTGTAGATACTGGACATTTACTTATGTATGGGCTCACGCAACCATGAGTAACACTGTCTTCTTTCGGAGCCCAAAGGATGGCGCTCATATTAGAAATAGAAAAAGAACCTATTTGGTTGCCTAGACAACCTCAGTAACAACTACTTAAAGCCACCATTTTGGCTTTTTCTGTGAACGCGGACGGAATTGTACAGAGCTCGTATTTTTGACTGCAGAGAGGTGAGACACGGACTTAAGCAACTTTTTACCTGTAGTGCATGCAAAGTGAACCCGTTCAAATTTGACCACGATACATTATGAGAAAATAAGATAGGGATCAGGACTCATCGCGCAGCCTCTTTTCACGGCACATGTATTATAACTAGAGGGTGTTACACAAACGTGTAGTATCAATTAATTTACAAATGCCGCTCCACTATAAACTTAAAAATAAATGTACTTTTCGAATATTATACATATTATTTTATTTAACAGGCTGGGATTTAACCCATGAATTTACATTTTTGCTATGCTGACAAGCCACGTTCAATATTTACAACCAATACCATTGGGTAAGACATAATTAGCTCTTTTTTTATAAAAAACTTTGTCAACTGAATGCTAAGAGATAATTGAACTCATGATGTTTTTTTTCCCTTTTCCTTTTTTCTCTTGTCTCTATTCTCCCCTCCCTGTCCTCCACCCCGTTCTGTTTATTTTCAAAATGTTTTCATGTGGACATTTGATGTTTTTTCAATTTATTTTGATACTTAATGACTCACTGTTTTCCCTGAATGATCCTGCTTAACAAACCCCCCCTCCTCTTTTTTCTGTCGGTGTTACATTTGACATAATTTGTCCGTGCTACAATTGGTCACTATTTTTCAGTTGAATTTAAACATTGATTTTTGTTTGCATTCTTGTATTAAAAATTAGCCCTGATTTGAGAAAGACGGCGCAGACCGTTGAAACACGTGTTATCACAAAGGGAACTTGTTCTAAATAATACAAATTCACAATTACTACATTCCAATTGAGTGGAGTCTCTTCTTTTTTTCATTTAACTAAAACTGGCGCATGAAGGAATAAGTGCAACTACCGTCTTCATTTTTAGCTTTTAAAACGGAGTAGAGGAACCATATTTTTCTCTGTTGTTGCACAATCCATGCGACAATCACTATACCAAGGGCGCTGAGGTCCTCTGTTAAGAGTGTCCATTAAAAAGGTTCCCCACAGCTTTTTGTATACCCTTTATAAACCAGACAGTCTAGTTCCAAAAGCAACGTAAAGTTCATTTTGGGAATACTTCCTATTCATCAGGATCCTCTGGTGATGAGAGTACTACTTACCCAAGAGCCCAGAGGAGTAGCAACAGACCCACAAGGCAACAGGGTAGAGGCAGACGAAATGGTGGTGGGGGGCCTAATTATAACATCAAACAGAGGAAGACCTGGTGCACAACTTCAAAGGCAGTGTTTTTTAGAAGACGAAGTGCTGAACGAGGATTGGGATTATGCTTCACGCCAAACCAGGAGCACCAGGGGCTATTAGTCAATTTGTCTAAATACTTTCCTACAAAGACAGAGGAAGACTTATTGAACAAAGGGTTAGGGTTCGTACCCACCACAAGTCATGATGGGTTCAAGCTGAGAGCCGAAATCCACCAACTTTTCCACAAGATTCATCTTAAACAGTTCTTCCAGGATAAATATTATGATGAAGAAAAAAATAATAGCGGTTTAAAGAACCCTTCAAGTTTTTTTCCACCAGCCACTAGTTCAACACCTGAAGCATTAGTGTTCGAACAACATGAGTCCTAACAGAATTGAAACTGATGGAAAAGAATAATATCACCACCCACCAGTTCCAAAATCTAACGAGTTTAGAATGCCAGGCCATACAACAACTAAAGAACAACAACCAAATAGTAGTGACCGCAAAACGCAGACAACTCACAAGACAATATGGCAGGATGAAACAGCGATACAGCAACCCGAAGCCTCATTCTAAACTGAATCCATCTCACGTATGAATGCCCTACTGTTATGTTATAACTGTAATGATCTACATTGTGTATTGCCAGTAATAAATAAAGTTTTTTAAAAAAGAATAGTAGGGAGAAAAGCAAATAAGGGCAGAGCGATAGTGATACTAGACCAAGATTTTTATATCTCTGAATGTGAAAGGCAATTAGAAGACAAGACTTTTTATAAGAAAATACAAGAGGATCCCACACCACGATTAAAATCGATCATAGAGGAAAAGATAAGAAAAGTGTTTGAAAGAGGTTGGATATGCAAACAAGAACATGAATTTTTACTTTAAAAAACGGTATACCTAAGTTTTATATTCTACCAAAAATTCACAAGTCACTATCCAACCCACCAGGCAGCCTAATTGTGTCTGGTTTAGGATCCCTGTTAGAACCAATGTCTAAATTTGCCGACACTTACCTCAAGCCCTTCCTACTGAAAATGTATTTGTACATCCAGGACACTACAGAGGTCATAACTCTCATTGAAAATTATCCATTTAATGGAAAGAAACAACTGCTGGTCGGACTCAATATAGTATCTCTTTATACATGCATTCCTCAAGATCTAACTCTTGAAGTATTAGGGGAAGTTCTCTTAACTATGACGCCTCAAAAGTTTCATTTTATGGTGCGCTGCAATGTCCTTAAAAGAAAACTACTTCAGCTTCAATCACCAACTGTTCCAAAAGATACATGGTACAGCAATGGGGTCCTCGGTGGCTCCATCAGCTGCGAACCTGTTTGTAGAATTCTTTGAGGAAATGTGATTTACAACCTCTCAAACCCATTCCTGCCTCACTTCCAGGTTTGCAGAAGGTTTATAGATGACATTCTGATAATATGGGATGGTGATACATCTAAATTTGAAGAATTTGCTAGTTGGTTAAATGAGCAGAACCAATTTCTCAAATTTACAGCCATGACCAGTGCAGCCGAAATTAATTTTTTAGACATCACAATCTGGGCTGACAGCTCAGATAATACTTTGAAAGTTAAACCATACCACAAGGCAACAGATCGAAATTCTGTATTGCAATTTAATAGTTGCCATCCAAGACATACAAGGGAAAACCTCCCTGTGGGCCAATTCTTGAGACTAAAGCAAAATAGTTCAGACACAAAAATATTTGAACAAGAAGCATTAGTCCTCAGCTCCAAACTCACTGTTAAAGGTTACCCAACACAAATTGTAAAGAAAGCTTTGAAGCAAGCAAGGAATAATAATAGAGAAGACCTGCTAGAATATAGAGGCAAATCTAAGACCACAAATCAGATTGTTTTTGTAAGTACTTTTAACTCACTCTCCAAGAAAGTCAATGCTATTATAAAACGCAACTGGCATATATTAAGTGGAGGTGAGAGCCCACTTGAGAGACCCCTATGTGTGTTTAAAAGATGACCCAATATCAAAGATCTGGTGACTAGAAACAACATTTCTTCAAAGCAACCTCAAATGACACTGATTGAGTCTTGGGGATTGAGTAAACCCGTGGGCCATACTCCGTGTGGCAATTGTAGCTGTTGTTCCAGCACAAAACGGCCAGAGAAGTAGACCTGGGCCTTAAAAAACCTTGGCAGCAGCGCCAATTTACAAACTGTAATTCGAAAATGGTCATTTATGTCATTTGGTGCCCTTGCCAAAAAATATATATTGGTATGACAGAAGGAAAAGTCAAGCAAAGGATTATAGAACACAAGAGTTGCATAAGAAATGGGAACACAACTGCTCTGCTGGTAGGCCACTATTTGGCAATGAACCATACACCAGAGCCATTTACGTGGAGTGTGCTTACACAGATGAATACAATGGAAGATACGGCATCTAATAAGAGGAAATGATTCAACAAAGAACAAAGATTAATCTATATTTGCAATTCTGTGGAGATGAGATTGAATGAATCTTTTGATTGGACACTACTATAAGGCAGGTTATAAGCGATTTACACATCTCTATAGAACAACATTAACTGTGATCTGTATAGTGGCATACAAATGACGTTCACGTCACTTATAGAATTGAAATAGGACTTTTTTAGATCTACTTTCCATTAAACCATCGCTAGAAGGAACAATTTTAACACCCCGACTAAATGCTGGTTTGAAGACAGTTTAGTCCATGATAGACACCGCCAGGCGACGTCTATAATATAGTAAAAATTGTAAGGTCCCGAAATGCAATAAGAAATTAAAGTAAAAATCACGTGACAGTGGAATAGGGTCAACCTATGGAAAACTCCATCACGCTAGATGCGTTAAACTTAGTTACATGTTAAAAAATCAAGTGTAGATTCCAAGATGTCCGCCGAGCAGGGAAGACGTGCGTGAGCGGTGCTCCGTCTCCCGGCTCGGGGCCGACTCAGTAAAGATAGACAATTGAAGCTGCCGCAGTCCCTGGAATAATAAGAAACACCGGTGGGCGACATTACAGACGACAGGGAGTATTTGAGAAGAAGAGGCGAGCTCCTACCCTCGATCCGCCACCTCATGGAAGGAAGTTGCGATGCTTCCCACATCCGGCGCAGGACGAAGAGTCAAGCAGGAGCCGGTACGGGGTGAAGCTGACAGACCCGCGGTCACGGGCCTGAGCCCCCCCATGTCCAGAGGGGGTGAGCGCTCACCCCGCCCACGGAGACACCATGAGGGGAAAAGCATTGTGCACCCTGAGCGAAATGCAGTATTGGGTGCATCCGAACGCTGCAAGCCCTGTCGGAGTGCAGGCAGCGGAGCTCCTGAATTGAAGCTACACTTGGGGACACGGGCGGGGGCCAGGAGTGGTGCGCCCCCTCCCCCCACAGCGAAATCAACAGTGCGAACCCGCGTACGAGTGCCGACACAAGAGAGCTGTGAGCGGGCCCCCCAGCAGACCCCAACACCCCAGGAAGGAGAAGGCACTCGGCGGGAATCGCTCCCTAGCCAAAGCAAGACTCCGGAGACACGACAACTCGCAGCAGCACACCGAGGGAGACACTCCCAGCCAGAGGTGAGGTGAAGTGGGGAGGGGATCCTCCGAAGAGACACGGACGGGGAGCAGGGCAAGCAGGTCACCCAGCCCGCTCTCTCACAAAAGTGGGTCGGCAATTAGGTCCCGGAAGGGCCCCCCCAAATAAAAGAAAATAGCAACACACCCACAATACCACAGAGACTTAGAAGGGAGGAGAGAGATGCCGCCCACCCCCGCACCACCTCGGAAGCAGCATAAGAGAAATCCGGTGCCCTAAAACCAGGAACAACCCAATAGCTAAAATAGAGGAGCCCAAGGAACTCACAGGACATAGCTCCAGCATAATACGCCCACAGCACTCCCAGCACAACATGCAACTTGCGTCCACACACACGTGAAGCCAAGACAGCACACATGTCAACGTCGAGAACTAGAAAATCACAGGCAACCTCTACAAAAGGGAAACAGGACCAAAACCTGGCCACACTCTGGGGGTCAGACGCAGTAGGCCTGCCGAAAGTATCCGCCCAAAAAGACAAAGCGAAATCCCCAAGTGCCGAAAAGTAAAGATCCGATATGGCCACAAAAGAAGACATGAGAGACTGGTTTAAATAATTCCAGGAGCAATTTATGGCCTCAACTCACACACAATTCGAAACAATGAGGGACAAACTGAAACAAACAGTGCAAGAACTGAGAGTAAACATGCAAACTCTTGGAAAAGCTGACCATCTCCCAGCTCAATCTTCACACTGAATGTGTTGGTTGTCTCCATGATCATCAGTCTGGCTTCAGAGCTGCCAGAAGCACGGGAACTGCTCTGCTGAACATTTGTGAAGACCTGCTCTTCAACCTTGATTCCAAGACCCCCTGTGTCCTCATCTTACTTGATCTCTCTTCTGCCTTTGACAGTCAACCATGCCATCCTGCTCAACCGTCTCCGTGATAACCTGGAGATCACCGGTCAGGCCCTGGCGTGGCTGACTTCTTTCCTCTCTGATCGACCCTCTCAGGTTCAACTTGGGTCCTTCCTCTATCTCTATCTCTATCTCTATCTCTATCTCTATCTCTATGTCTACATGTGGTGTTCCCCAGACGTCTAACCTCTCTCCCTGGCTGTTCAAGAAATACCTGGCACTTCTTGCCCACTGCATTGCCGCACTCTGCCCCAACTTCCAGTGCTATGCTGCTGACACTCAGACCAGTTTCAGGCTACCCTCAGCTACCTCTTCTCCCTCTCTCATCTCTGACTGTCTGCCCACCATACAGGAGTGGTGTGCTGCCAATGATCTCTGCCTTAATGCCAGTAAGACCGAGATTCGCCTCATCAGTACACCTGCTCCCTCCTTTCCTGTCACTCTCTGGCCGGCCTCTATTGGCCCTCTTCCTGCACCCACCTGTGAGGCCAAAAACCTCGGCGTCATCTTCGACTCCACATTCTCCTTTTCTCCTCACATCTCTGACGTCTCTAAGAAGTCTCACTACCAGCTGAACCTCGTCAGAGGTATTCTTCCATTTCTCTCCTTCCCCCAGAAGCTCACTGTCTCCCGAGCTCTGGTTCTCTCTAGGCTGGACTGTTGCAACAGCCGCCTCTTTCTAAATCTGCCTGCTACTCTCCGCCCTCTGCAACTCATCCAGAACAGCACTGCGAGACTTGTCCTTGGTCTCAAGCCCAGGGATCGTATCTCTCCAGGACTGAAATCTCTGCATTGGCTCCCAGTGGCTGTGAGGATTAAGTTCAAAACCCTCGGCATTGTCCATAAGGTCTTCTGGGGCCTGTGGCCTCAATACCTTCAACTCTCTCTTCCTTCTCAAGCTCTTCGCTCATCCGCCTCCAACTCCCTCAGGATCAGACACTCCTCCAAGCAACGAGTTGGTGGTAGATCTTTCTTTGGCTGGGCCTCCCTCTGGAACAGCCTCCCTGTCTCCCTGAAACTTGAGAAGAAACATCTCTGGTTCCAGAAGCACCTCAAAACCTTTCTCTTTGCTCCTGCTTTTTCTCCTCCTCTCCCCTGCTGACTTCCTGTCTGATAACGAAACTGCACTGGTTACCTGGCCCCCCTCTAATCTCAGACCCAGGCCCCCTCCCCCACCTATCACACTCCTATACTGCCTTCCTGGCAACCCCCGCACTTGGGGACTGTTTTCTGTATCCCTACAGTCCCACTACCAGCACTTGACACCTGTTGTCTGCACTTACCCTTGCATTTGCCCCCTGCTGGCCTTACTTTTACTTTGTTTATTTATCTTATTATCCCATGTACTGCACTGTCCCCTCCCCTCACCCCCTCCACACTTTCCTCGTTCCCCTTCCCATGCACTTGTGTGATCTGAATGACGCTTGGCCCAGTAGGATTGTTGTCTGTCTTCCCTCTGTTCGCTCTCCCTTTCCTCGTCGTGCCTTGAAACACTTGTGTATAGGCGTGTTATAAATTACATATCATATCATACTACAAAGCCCTGTGTAGTTAATAACTTAATTGGAGCTGGGAAAATACTACTGGTGTAATACAAATGTCTTGTCCAGGGCTGCCTCCAGCCACTCTATTAGCACTTTGCATTTCCTTCACTGAAGTCCTGCTAAAAAACAGCTATGGCAAGCGTTTGCTTGTGTATAAGTATTGGGCATTTGCCAGGCACTGCCATTAAATGTCCAGGTACTTGCACCATTTTGCAGCTGCTACCATCAGAGGGTACCTAATACCACTATGGCAGTGCCTGGCAAGTGCCTTTTCCATGCCTACATTAAAACCCAAACGGTTGGCGTTGCCAACGCTTGTTTTAAAATAGGGATGCAACTGGATTTCTGGTACCCAACACAAGCTGAATAATGAGTTGTAGACACATTTTAATAGAGTCCACCATATGCCACCTGGGTGACCCAGAAAAAAAATAAAGCAGAGCCTCGAGATTCACAACAGCACTTGTTCCGCTATCCATGTAAACCCAGTGAATACCCTGGTGCCGAGGTATGATTGCAGCTCATACACTGCTGTAAAGGGGCACACTCATGCTCCATCATTGAGGGTTCAAGTGGAATAGGATAGGATGGGTTGGTGAAACTCGATAAAGCATCTGCACTTAAAGCGCAGCTGAGAGTATTATAAAAGATCTCTCTAAAGGTCCATCGCTGCGAGACCTGGAGAAACACAAGAAGTGAACACGGATCATCACACCAACTGAGGTGGAAGAGAAAAACAAGGCCCGTGGGGCGAATATTATTAAGACCAAAGTATTTCCATACATTTGGGTAAGCTCCTCTACTGCATATTTCAGTGACGGGGAAAGATGTACAGGAGTATCTGCGAGCAGGCAATTCCTGCCTCTCCCCGCCCAAGACCCCAAGGTGTCCCCTGTCCCCCCCCCAGATTTTATGGGTCTCCTACACCCCTGGCAGGAACGGAGAAGAGACAAGGTGTATATTTCAGTAGATAGCAAATATGTGCAGGCTGTATTTATTATTGTTGTATGGACCCATGTCCTGCATGCACCATTCAACTACTGTGGATTTAATGGCCTCACATGCAATTACAATGTATGTATTCTCTTTCTTTGACTAATCAGTGCTGTTGCTGCACATCATTATTATGTACAGTCAACACTGCCCTCACAGCATAACATACAGGCTTGTGTTTACCGTATTGGCAGTAATCTGTTATGGCCCCCTTATGGCCATACAGTGTATGGCCACTATTTTTTGCCTGCCAGCACTTGACTCTGCGAGGAAAAGGGCAGGGGACAGGGGGTTACTGGAGCAGTTGGAGAGCCCTCTGAAATACCTGTTTGTTGATGTGTGCATGCACAGAGTGCCTGGTTCCTGTGTACAGATGTGCTGCAATGGTTTCCTTTAAATTCAAACTCGAAAGTATGTTTTCCATTGGGAAGAGCTGATGATCTGGTAGTGTCTTGCAGTGTGGGTGTGTTGGGCTGCTTATGTGGGTGTAATTGATAGATAAATTACATAAATATACAATTTTCATGGCTAAGTTAGTGTTCATGTGCTAATGGACTGTCTTGTGTTTGGCATTTGGAGGGGTGTATGTTTGTGTGTAGTTTATGGCAGCGGGAGATCTTAGAGGGCAGTCAGTCAGTAAGGGGAACAGAGGAGCGGACCTTGCAATGCAAAATTTATTTAACAACCCTGTATGCCCCACACTGGCCTATTGCCGACAGATCTCATTGTTTCAGTTGCCCACATATCCAATGTCTAGCCCTCTCTTGTGGAATCAGAAAAAATACAATATTACGGCTGTTACACCAATCAAAGGAAAATACACCGACACGGGCTTGTAAAGATTCCCAGAATCTTTATTAAAAAACTGAACAGTATTCAACAAAGTACACAAATAGCTATTTGGCCGTCAACACATCACAGAGACCACCAGCAGGGCTCAATATGAGCAGTGAACAGGATTTGCTAGCTGGACATCGACGTATTTATACAATTTGTAAAAATGATGTCCAGCCTCTTGCAAGTTAATAATACATTGGGCTAGGGTCGCGCCAGGTTCACTTTCCTAATTTACATATCTCATGCATGGGGTTTACTTTTGAATACATTTACTAACACACTCCATTATTCTTTAATTTAACGTTACACTCTTTAAGTATCGTTTTAATACAGATCAAACAAATGTTTCGCATTTTATATACGGATAGCGTTACTGTTCTTGTATACTTGTAGTTTAACATTGCTGATTCAAGTAATACCCTGCTCCCGAGGTCAACAAAGGACAAGGTCTACATGACCCTAACATGTAGCCTGAAGGCAGGTTGGACATTAACTCTCCTACAGAGGTTGAAGAGGTTAAGGCAAGAACAAGAGCACACGAGGCGGCCATTTTAGATTACAGGGTGACTTTGTACAAAACCCCAAAATGGCGGTTCTAACCTAAAATAGAAGTTTGATTCAAGATGGCGGCTTACATCAATTTCTAAGGTCAAGACCTTGTCGTAGAGAGTTATTCGCGTACAATTTCAAGCAACTTGTCGTAGGCCAATATACATACAATCGTTACATTAGGAGGCATAATTTAATATCCAGTTTGACAAACCCTCCTTTTGGCCTATGCCAAGTGCTAACACTACTTCTGATCTCCTTGCAAGTAACTCCATACGTCATCGTCCATACACCCTGAATCATTGTCTGACATATCTATTGCCATTAGATCTGACACCAGAGTTTCTTTTAACACATACTCTTTGGAAAACTTCTCTGGGGCGTATATTTTATGCCCTAATACACTTGTTGCTTGCGCGCAACATCCCCTTAATACTGAGCATATACCAGGGAGACACTGTATACAACAGCAAAGAAACAGAAAACTTCCCAAGATAATCAGCAGGGCTGAAAACAACTTCCATCCCCATGACCGTAGGAGGTCCCAAAACCATGAACTAAGTTCCCAGTTTCCCTCAGGAACATGCACTTCTTAACTAAGAACATGTAGATTTTGGATAGCCCTAAAGATCGTCGGAGAGGAGTCTGGTACGTAAATGCAGCAAGCGGACCCCACTAATTTACATACTCCTCCTCGCTCTGCCAGGATGCCATCGAATGCCATCCGGTTCTGAAGAGCCACTAATCTTATCGCTCTCTACTCTAACGTCATATTATAGAGTATGTCAGTGGTCCGGTTGATGGTTCTCTCCAATACTCTCGCTAGTCCCCTGATATCTTCTGAATTGCCCAAAAAATGCCACAAAAGATTTCATAATATCCCCTAGAGTTTGCGCTGGAGTATCCCCTTTCACACCTCGTTGTGGACGAGTCTTCGAAATTTCTACAGTACTGGCAATAAATACCCCAGGTAATAGAATCCCTAAATAACAGGTTCCTTGCCAATCCCTGGGCAACCATGGAAATGCCACATTACCGCAAACAAAATAGACAGGTTCGCCTACGTACAGAGGTCTGCTTTCACTAGTCAAATTCGCAACGTTGGTGCACTTTCTAAAATTACCCATTGACTGTGTTCCATTCCTCTGTATGCAGAAGGATACTGAATCGGGGCTATGATTAACAGAATAAGATGGAGGTGTGGCATCCTTATTGCCTATAGGAGCCATTTTGAAAGATATTAAAGACTGAAAGGGACGAGACAATCTATCAGAGGGCCTAACAGAAGCAAAGTTTGGCTTACTTCTATTTGCAAAAAGCGAGCATCCCAGGGGCATCGAAACATTCTTTTCAAAACTATTTAAATTTGTACCATCAAAGTTCCCTGAGATGCTGTCATTCCATCGACCAAAAAATAGTGCTCTAAGAGAAGCGTAACAGGCAGTTGTCAAAGGTAAGGGATAAATATACCAACCTAGCCCCTTATCCCCATGTTGCGGTAGATGTGAGCAGATCCAGCAATTGGTCTTATTAAAAATTGCATGAGTGGCATTCATTATTAACAAAAGAGTGTTATCTGATAGTTCCGTCTATGTAAAGAATCTCTAGGCGACAAAGTATGCAATTGCACGGAAGGAGTGGGAATAACAGATACATTTTCAATAGGTAAAAAGTCCTCTAACAGATATGCTTCCTCCAGATACCATAACCCAAACCCAACAGTTACTAAAAATCCAGTAATTATCACAAAAAGGCAACAATACACTTTGGGGGTCCCCTTACATGCTTGATCATTGTCTCTGCTAGTCAAATGTTTAACTAAAAGTTTGGTACGAGCGGTAGCGGGTGCAGGCATTGTCGTCTTCAACTGAAAAAACACCAATTGTTTGTTTGCTGGCGACTCCAGTCGCACGTTTTCTTAATGTCTTTCCCACAACCCTTAGCCAACAGAATCTTCCCGTACAGTTGGGCCAAAAGGCAAGCCCTCAAATGATTTTCTCAATCGCACAGTCAGACCATGCTGTACATTTACTTCCTTGGGCGCAAATTATATTTTGCAGTTTCTGGTGAGGACTAAGTGTCGTCACTTCCTCCTGGAAGTGGCGAATGGACGGAAATGGGATCAGAAAAGGATTGATCTGGTTGTTCCACTGTTGGGGAGTGCAGAGACAAGATGGCCGTTTTGTCTGGCCTTGCGGATTCTGAAGCGGTCTCCGATTCTCCCTTGTTGGTTGTTGCTGTTTCAGGTACACTAGTTACAACAGTGGGAATGGATTCTGTGTCTTCTGTATCGTATGGCACGGGCTGTGGGATCCGTTTGGTGTGCGTCGCATTAATCCAGTTTTTACGACCCACTACCCGCACAGCAGTCTGGGTGACTATCAGGACTTGGTAGGGACCCCTCCACCAAGGTGCAAGGCAAGACCACCTCTCAAAAACCTTCTTGAGGATCCAGTCCTCCAGTCGTAGACTGTGACCAGGACCCTCGTAGCGCACAGGTAATGCCTCTCGCACCTGGTGATAAATTGAAAACAGATTTTTAGTCAACTGGTTACAGTAATCTGAAAGAAGCACATTTTCTATGGCCCGCAATGAGCGATTTTTTGGCATACCCCAAATATTAGAAGGTCTCCCCATTACCACCTCAAAGGGAGAGAGCCCAGTCTTAGTTTGAGGGGTTGTTCTCATCGACAGTAACACGATCGGTAAGGCGTCCGGCCATTTTAGCTTGGTGCCAGCACACGTTTTAGCGAGTTTGTTCTTTATAATGCCGTTGTGCCTTTCCACTAATCCGGCACTTTGGGCATGTCTGGCTGAATGGAACCGCTTGTCAATCTGTAATCCTTTGCAAATTTGTAGGATTACAGTGGCAATAAAGTGTGGCCCTTTATCTGACCAGATGACTCTCGGCAGCCCGAACCTAGGAAAAAACTCTTTCAACAGAGTTTTTGCCGTGGTTATGGCCGTTGCATCTCTAACCAGGAAAGCCTCAACCCACTTACTAAAGGCACGAATAAAAACCAATACATATTTAAGATTGTTACAACGTTCCATTTCAATGAAATCAAAGTGAATAACCTCAAACGGGACAGAAGGTGGAGCGAAACTTCCTCTAGGAGTCGAGGTACCTTTTCCTACATTATGCTGCAAGCAGACCATGCAGCTTTGGACAAAATGCTCCACAGTTTTGAAAATCTTATCATTGGCCCATACACTGTGTAGCATTTCTGCCAATTTTCGCACACAAACATGTGTCGGACCATGAGCCATAATAACCATCATTGTAATGTAGGCGTCAGGGAGTAACCATTTCCCTTCAATATTGTCTACCCAACACCCATCGTCATCCAATCTCCCTGCACCCTCGATCCATCTCTTAGTTTCCTCTTTGGTATCATCTGCTTGAATATCTTTTACAGCATCGATACTTTCACCCAAAGTGCAAACATTTACAATTTCTTTTACAGCATACATTTTTGAACTGAAATCAGTGGCAGTTTGTTTAGCTATCTGATCGGCGAAAGCATTCCCTTTTCCTACATCATCTGTAACCTTTTGATGTTCTGAACATTTTATGATAGCTAACTGAACAGGGAGTGCGAGTGCTGAAAGTAATCGCACTATTAAAGTGCTGTGCTGGATTTTTGTTCCGTGCGAGGTCAAGAAACCTCGTTCTTTCCAAAGTCTACCGAAATTGTGGGTCACCTCAAAAGCATACTGACTATCGGTATATATATTCACTGTAAGCCCTTCAGAAAGTTCCCAAGCTCGGGTTAACGCTATAATTTCTGCGGCCTGCGCAGAGTTATGCATAATTCTTTTAGTTTCCACAATTGTGTTTAAAGTAGTAACAGCATAAGCAGCCGTGGATGTACCGTCTGGAAGTTTAAAACAAGAGCCATCACAAAATAGCTCTCTTTGTGGGCTATTCAAAGGTGTGTCTTTTAGATCGATTCTGGCGTTAGTCTCTTGTTCTGTCATATAAAGGCAATCGTGTGACGTATCGTCACCATCAACAGTATTTTGTGAGACAGGTAAAAGTTCAGCCGGATTTAATACACAACACCTCTGAATTTGAATGTGGGGGGCAAACAAGATTAGTTCGTATCTTGTCAATCGTGCAGAAGTGAGGTGTTGCGTTTGAGTTCTATTCAATAAAATATCTACAGAGTGAGGTACCATTAGGGTTAACGCATGACCCAGGACCATTCCCTCACTCTGTTTTACAGACACAGCAGCAGCAGCAACAGCGCGCAAACATCTTGGCAAAGCGCATGCTACAGGATCAAGGGCGGAGGAATAGTAACCGCATGGCCTATTCTTCCCTCCATGCTCCTGCGTTAATACAGCCAAAGCACTTCCATCACCTTCATGCACAAACAATACAAAGGCCTTGTCATAATTCGGAGTTCATAAAACCGGCGCTGAACACAGCGTGGATTTGAGCAAATCAAATGCTGTCTGGTGTTCCAAAGTCCATGGCAATGGCAAAGAAAGGCCCTTCTTTGTCAAAGCCAGCATTGGTTTAATCGTTAACGAAAAGTTAGGGATCCACAATCTACAATAAGAAGCCATACCTATCAAGGCTCTAACTTCCTTCTGCGTATTTGGGACAGACTTACCAGAAATAGTTTTTATTCGTTCAGGTGTCAACCCTCTTCCCTCCTTTGACAGGAGGTAGCCTAAATAGGGGAACTCCTGAAAACAATATTGGAATTTTTTTAGTGAAGCTTTGTGGCCATGTTTTGCTAGATGACAAAGCAACAACACGGTGCCTTCTTTACAGGCGCTCTCAGAATCAGCAGCCAAGAGGAGGTCATCTACATACTGCAGTAATGTGCAAGTAGTAGGCAACTCGAGTGTATCGAGCTGCTCTTTCAATGCCCTACTATAAATACTTGGACTCTCAGTGTACCCTTGTGGTGCACCTGTGAATGTAAACGAGCATCCACCTAGGGTAAACGCAAACAAATACCTGCTATCCTTGTGTATGGGAATACTGAAAAACGCGTTTTTAAGATCAACAACGCTAAAATGAGTGGCAGAAGCCGGAATCATGGTTAGTATCGTTGTAACATCAGGTACAATAGGAAATTGAGGAGCCCCAATTTTGTTAATAGCGCATAAATCAATTATAAAACGAAAGGGAATCGCATTATCACCTTTTTTGTATACTGGCAAAATGGGGCTGTTACATATGCTACCCGTAATCTCCTCAATTACTCCACGATGTACAAAATCAGAAACTATACATTTCAAAGACTGTTCGCCTTCAACTGAGATCTTATATTGCGGAATGCGAGGCAATTTTACTCCATGTTTCAAAATAATTTTAACAGGTTAAATTTGAAGAATGCCCACATCATTATCATCAATTGCCCATAAGCATTCTGGAACATTACTAAATTCTGGCGGTAAAGGTCGAGTCAAAAACTGAGAGGCGAGTGATTGCTGAGGTGAAATTGTTAACCGAACCACGTCCGGAGAACAATGTATTACTGCATGCAATGCCTTCAACAAATTTAGCCCCAGCAAGTTCTCCCCACAGTTTGTGGTAAGTAGAAATGGACACTGTTCCGTGAAGGGACCCAGTGTTAACTTGCTTATCTTGTGAAGGAGGTTGCTGTGATTCTGGTGAGAACTGACCTCTGCCAGGGCCCCCTGCACCTGGGCGACCTCTGGATCATCTACCCATGTTCCCAAATGACCTTTGCTGCAAGGTCGGGCATTGTGCATGCCAGTGGCCTTCCTGCCGGCATTAGGCACACTGGTTAATGGTTACCGGAGCCAAGGGCGCACTTACCTGTGGAATGTACTGACCTCTAAATTGATTACCCCCTCTCGGGCTTCTAACAATCTGCTGTAATAAAACTTTAGTTTTCAGGTCACCTTTTTTTTTCTCAAGTTTTTCCTTTTCAGTATTTACACGATATTCATAGTGCTGAGCCATATGCAGTACTTCTGATTGAGACTTTGCCTGCCAATCACTTTCAGAAGACATAATCTGAGACTGGATGTCAGGCAGCAATCCACGTATAAATTTATCGACAAACAGCCTTTTCCCTGACTCTGTGCCTAAGTCTTGTCCACTGAAATCCGAGAATACCTGCTCGAACTGATTGAAGAAATCGGTAGCACCCTCAGACTTTCCTTGGACACAGGCCGTAAACTTGTCCCAAATGATTCGTTTTTCAGGAACCATAGTTTTCAATTTTACAATAATTCTATCAGGCAAGGTTAATATCACTGGAGGTGGTCGTTTGCCAGCTGGTCTTTCTCTATGTAGCCTAACCATGTTATCCCATGTATCTCCCAACCCAGTTATGTCATCTATAGTCCTAATCTGTTTCCACAAATCAACTGGGAGGAGTACGGGAAATAATAGGTCAATATCACTTAAGGTGAATACTGACGACTGTAAGACCGACTCTATTTCCTTATAGAATCCGGTCGGATTCTTTCTTATATCGGGAATAGATTGCTTTATGGTGTTCACTTCCTGTCTTGAAAATGGGACGTGAACAAACTGTGAAACGTAATGTGCAGGAATTTCTCTGGCGACTATACCTCGTGCAGCATCAGCCGCAATCTCAACTTTCGGGACAAATGTCGGAGGGACCTCTCTCATAGGCAACTGAGAAGTAGGCAGCTCCGAACGCTTACTAAGCAACAGAGCCAAATCAAGCGCAAAGCAGTCGAAGAAGTATCAATCGAAAAGGTTCTCTTATAAACACTCAACAATTCTGTGGGACAACAAATCTTTCTTCTTACACACTCATTCTGCAGGTGCTCTACCATCACCTGTATCACTTTCTTTTGCATTTCTGACGTATACTGACTATATGTGTCATATACTTCATCTGGAGTTATCGACATATCCGAAATCCATCTTATCGCATCCTTTATACAAATTCGCGCTTCCTCTCCTTTTAATTCTCGGCGAGGAGAAAACCGTTTCTGTAAGCACATAATACCTAAACTACCACCATCTGCTTCCTCATTCTGTAACTCTTCCAACTGCTTCCTATACTCAAAAATCCTCTCAACATGCTCAATACCTAAGGCGTTCAAATCCCGTAACCCTAGTGGAAAATCTACATCATTTAGGGGCCGATTCATGGAACAAACGTGCGCCAAAAATCTTCGCGCAAGCAGGCGCAAGCAGGCGCAAGCAGGCGCAAGCGGAAAAAAACAGGCGCACGCAACATCCCGAAAGACGTGCGCGACGCGCACAGTGAAAGCGCACAACCTCGGCGCATACACTAGAAAGTGGGCGGAACACGGGGCGTAACGCGCGGAATGGGGAACAACTCGCGAAAACAAGGGCGTAACTGGGGATGTACTGCAGGGAAGCAGACGGAACGCCCACACGCACCCGAACCACACGTATTCATGGAATCGAATAGGGCAAAGCCACGCACAGCGAAAGACACACACAAGCCGATACACGTCTGCCACACGAAGGCAGGCGGTAGCGTCCCTGCGCATTACAAAAGTGGCAACATACAGCAATTGTGCGAGCGGGGCACGTGTATTTCGGGGTTGCGCGGGAAGTTACACACGCGATTGAGCGGGGTACGTGTATTCAGGGGGTTCGCGGGAAGTCACACACGCGATCTGGCCTGGGGGAGCGGGCTACGTGTATTTCAGGGGTTCGCATGAACATTTTCACGCGATCAGGCCTGGGGGAGCGGCCAACGTGTATTTCAGGGGTTCGCGTGAACTTCTTCACGCGATCGGGCCTGGGGGAGTGGGCTACGTGTATTTCAGGGGTTCGCGTGAACTTCTTCACGCGATCGGGCCTGGGGGAGCGGGCTACGTGTATTTCAGGGGTTCGCGTGAACATTTACACGCGATCGGGCCTGGGGGAGCGGGGTACGTGTATTTCGGGGGCGTGCGGGAAGTGACACATGTGATTGAGCGGGGTACGTGTATTTCGGGGGTGCGTGGGAAGTTACACACGCGATTGAGCAGGGTACGTGTATTTCGGGGGTGCGCGGGAAGTTACACATGCGATTGAGCGGGGTACGTGTATATCAGGGGTGCGCGGGTAGTTACACACGCGATCTGGCCTGGGGGAGCGGGCTACGTGTATTTCAGGGGTTCGCGTGAACTTCTTCACGCGATCGGGCCTGGGGGAGCGGGCTACGTGTATTTCAGGGGTTCGCGTGAACTTCTTCACGCGATCGGGCCTGGGGGAGCGGGCTACGTGTATTTCGGGGGCGCGTGGGAAGTGACGCACGCGATTGAGCGGGGTACGTGTATTTCGGGGGTGCGTGGGAAGTTACACACGCGATTGAGCGGGGTACGTGTATTTCGGGGGTGCGCGGGAAGTTACACACGCGATTGAGCGGGGTACGTGTATATCGGGGGTGCGTGGGTAGTTACACACGCGATTGAGCGGGGTACGTGTATTACAGGTGTGCGCGGGTAGTTCCACACGCGATTGAGCGGGGTACGTGTATTCCAGGGGTGCGCGATATCAACAGGGTACGTGTATTACAGGGGTGCGCGGGGAGCAGCACACGTGAATTGCACGTGTGGGTCCTCCCAGGTGTTCTCTCTACACCCTCCACGGCCCCTGCAGGTGGCTCACACCACAGGGGCCTACCCAGCACATGTCATGCAGGCACCCCACCCACCATGGCCATGCCCACCAGCCAACCCACATGTCAACTTGCACTACTCCCCCCAACGCATGTCCCCCTGCACCCCCAGCCACCAGGGGCAGCCTCCACCAGGCACCCACCCATGTCTCACACCACCCCCACCCCCCAGCAGTGCAGGGGCACCCACCACCAGGCCCCCACCCATGTCTCCCACCACCCCACCCCCCAGCCACCAGGGGCAGCCTCCACCAGGCCCCCACCCATGTCTCCTACCACCCCCACCCCCCAGTCACCAGGGGCACCTGCCAGCAGGCCCCCACCCATGTCCAACTCATGTTCCCCACCCCCCCCACCCCCCAGCACTGTGGGGCACCTGCCAGCAGGCCCCCACCCATGTCCAACTCATGTTCCCCACCACCCCCAGCCACCAGGGGCAGCCTCCACCAGGCCCCCCCATGTCTCCCACCACCCCCACCCCCCAGCAGTGCAGGGGCACCCACCACCAGGCCCCCACCCATGTCTCCCACCACCCCCACCCCCCAGCCACCAGGGGCAGCATCCACCAGGCCCACACCCATGTCTCACACCACCCCCACCCCCCAGCAGTGCAGGGGCAGCCTCCACCAGCCCCCCCCATGTCTCCCACCACCCCCACCCCCCAGCAGTGCAGGGGCAGCCTCCACCAGGCCCCCACCCATGTCTCCCACCCCCCCACCCCCCAGCACTGTGGGGCACCTGCCAGCAGGCCCCCACCCATGTCCAACTCATGTTCCCCACCCCCCCCACCCCCCAGCACTGTGGGGCACCTGCCAGCAGGCCCCCACCCATGTGCAACTCATGTTCCCCAGCCAACATGTCATCACAATCTAGATCCCTGGTCCCTATGGTCAGCCTCCAAATGCAAAACACCCACCCGAGTATTGCATCCACCCACTCATAATTTGCAATTACATCACAGAACACCAATTGCAAGTTCCGAAACAAACACATTTCCCTCACATACACCCAATGGGTGTCAGTGAATCTCAAAACACATATCATGAAATGCATGAAACCAATGAGATACCACACATTGAAGTTCACCAAAAATAATATGTATTAAAGGAAACATCAATAGAATAAAAAAAGAAGAAACAGAAACGTGAATGTACAAAAATGAAAAGAAGCATGTCCGTCAAAAAAAGCAAAACCAAAAATAAAAATCCAAAGTAATGTCCAAAGTCGATGTCCACAAAACAAAATCCAATGGGAAATGAAAAAGAAAGCCATTGCTCCATGGTCAAAAATAGAAAAATAAAATACAATCCAACTGTCAACTATGTACATGGGAACAATCCAGGGTCCATTATCCCAACAAAATAAAGGAAACCTATCTAACTACACTAACAAATAAAAAAAAACTATATACAAAAATGTGGCCAATGTCCGAAAGGTCCAAATAAAATAAAAACAAAAATGAAACCTAACACTACCTAGAAACTATGTACAAGGGCAGCGGGCTAGTTTCACGGCTCACTTGTGGATGTTACGGGCCAGGGCATCATCGAACTCCTCCTCAATGTCCCGGAGGCGGTCCCCCTCCATGGCCCCGAGGGTCCGCAGGGCCGTCGCAGTGTCCACCTCCAAACCCATGCGGATTGCCTCGAGGCACTCGGCCCACCTCAGGGCCCTCCGCATGGAGTTTTCCGCCCTGACCATTGTGAGCCGTGCCTCTTCCGCCCGCTGCCGCTCCGCATCTATGGCGTGGCCCAACCGCTGCCACACGGAAGACACTCTCTGTCCTGGGTCCTCCTGCCCTCCGGCCGATGCCTGCCCCTCTGATGTCGAAGGCCCCGAGCCTTCATGGCTCCCACCATGTTGCTGCTGCTGCTCTGCCTCTGCCCGTGCACTGCCTCCTGCTGCCTGCACATCCTCCGCCGGCTGGGGTGCAGTCGTAGATGTGGCCACCCCTGCTGGACGTCCGACTCCCGACTGTGGCAGGGATGCCTCCTCCACCAGCCTGGCTGCACCGTCAGAGGCAGCACCACAGGGCACCCAGGTGACTGATGGGTGGGAAGATGGCACAGAGGACGACTGGCGCGTAGGGGGTCCAGTTGAGGAGGGGGTCGGAGCAAGCCCCATCAGACGGAGGAATCCGGCCTGGGTGACCTGTCCCAGCAGGCTGACGTGGTCAACGAGCCATTCGAGATGACGTGCAGTCTCTCCATGAAAAGACTGCAGGTCACCTCGCATGGCCCGTTGACGCAACGCCACACCAGCCAGGACAGGCTCAACCCGGACCTGGATAGCCACGTCCGCAGGCAGAGGAAGGCCAGTTGACGTGGGCTCATCCCCTGCCTGAAAACGGGTCTGGACGTAGGCATCCCTGCTGGTGCAAGATGATGCAGGGACAGGATCAGGGACAGGATTGCTCACAGGCACCTCCGCGGCGGCCTGTGCTGCCTCCTGTCCCTGGTCCTCCACTGCACCACTAGCACCAGTGGGATCCCCACCTCCAGACCCCGTCTCTGGTGCTTGCACGGCCTCCTCCTCCACCAAACCCCCCACCAACCTGGATGACTCCGTGCCATCTTCCCCTGTTGGGCCCTGTGGGGTCCCAGCTGCCCCTTCTGCTCCCGAGGAGTCCAACTCCAACCTCCGCCTCTTGGACCTCCCCCCGGCAGCTGCGGCCTGGGACGCGGCACCGGACTCCTCACTCCCCGACGAGATGACAACCTGGGAGGGGAGCCGGGCCTTGCGTCTCCGGCTGGCGGTCGGATCCCCGCCGCTGTGCTCCACAGCACCTTCTCCGCCCTCTTCATCAGTTGACGCTGCAGACAGGGAGAAACAAAACACAGGCATCAGGGCACTGTACAATGGACACATACACACATGACAGTTGTACATGAGTGGCATTGGCAAACCTCAGACATGTCATGACAATCCCCAACACACATGTCATTACAACTTGCACACATTAGCCATACCACAGCCATATCGCAACTGCCACCACCATCCATACACATACAACAGCATGAGCAGGCAAAGGTGAACCAGACATCACATGCAACACAGGAAGTGCACCACACATGTACACACACAACCACACTTGCATGCATGTGTACACCTCTGCCAAGTGTCGCACTGTTCAGACGGGCATCCATGTCACATCTGCCAATCAGGCTTCCACATAACGCTGTCACATGCATCCATGTTGCATCACTGTTGCACCCTTGTCAAATACACACACATGCACATGTACACAGTGCTGATACATGCAGCCGAAAACAACATACATGCGTGACATCACGGACATGTCTACTTACATACACATTCATCCAAACATGTGTGCCCACACAACTGCATTTGGCATGCAAGCCTACACACACAAGCACCATCCATGTCTCACACATCACAGCCCTCGCATGTGTCAGCCCCACGGCCCTGTATACCCCCACCCATACTCGACCCCATACAAACAGATGTGCAACCTGCACAATACTGAATAATCACCACACGCACTGCTCACAATCAGGATGCATGTACACTCACCGCTCGACTCCAGACGGGTCTGCTTCTCTAGGACCTGGACGTGGAGCGCTGGGGATATGCGTTCCAGGACCCTCATCTGTTCTTCCGACAAGTGGCCCGGAGCCCTTGGCATCCGCTGCCTTCAAGAGGCGCCGGGCCTTGTTCAGGGTCCTGGACCTGAAGTCCTCCCAGCGCTTCCTGACATGTTGTAAGTCGCGCACTGCCACCCCCTCCGCGTTGATGGCAGTCACGATGTCAGTCCAGATCCGAGTCCGTCCTTCCTTGTCGGCGCGGGAACTTCCGAAGAGGGCATCATACTGCCCCAGGACTTGCTCCACCAGGACACCAACTTCGGTGGCACTGAAGCTGGTGCCCCTCTGCCTCTCTGGCCGGGGGTTGTCAGTGGTCACAGATGGTGTTTGCCCTGACATGACAACCCCAGAGGCAGGAGTGGGTGGGCAGCTGGGTCCTGGGGCTGGGCTGTGGAGCGATGGAATCCCAGTCGGGAGTCTTCGGTTCCAGCAGGGGTGGTCACAGCAACAGCACCCCTGGCTGATGTGCAGGCAGCAAATGGCAGTGCACGTGGGCAGCAGGCAGTCAGGCAGCAGCAGATGGCAGGTGGGAGCGTGCTCGGGGCTCTGGGGGGCAGTAGTTCGGCCTTCTGGGCAGGAGCGTGGTCTTCCGTGTGCATACGCGTGGCCAGCTTGATACGGAGTGATTTGGCACGTGAAAAATCTGCACGTCAGCATGTAATTCGAGGAAAGGCCCTTAGCGCGTAAGCGCGTCTGCACACATACGCATTTTCATTGGACAGAAGGCCCCTCAAGCGCAAGCGCCCCTGTGACGTGACGCGTACAGACGTGCATGCGCATTTCAGCGCGCGTGAAAAACTGCACGTCCGCGTGTAATACGAGGAAAGGGCCATGCGCGTAAGCGCGCGTGGAAACTGCACGTCCGCATGTAATACGAGGAAAGGGCCTTAGCGCGTATGCACGGCAGCACGCATATGCGATTTCATTGGACCAAAGGCCCTTAGCGCGTGAGCGCTTCTGTGACGTGACGCGCGCAGGTGTTTCCCTCATTGCACGTGATGACAGAACACACGTGGATTTCCACCAATCGCGTGTGACAGTTCCCGGCACCCCGGAACACATGTACCCAGGCTAATCACGTGTGGAACTTCCCGCGCACCCCTGAAATACACGTACCCTGCTGGAATCGCGTGTGTAACTTCCCATGCACCCTGAAATACACGTACCCTGCTGATATCGCGTGTGGAACTTCACGCGCACCCCAAAATAACGTAGCCTGATGGAATCGCATGTGGAACTTCCCGCGCACCCCTGAGATACGCGTACCCTGCTCGCACGGGCCCAATCGCGTGTGGAAATGCCCGCGCACCCCTGAAATACACGTACCCTGCGGAAATCGCGTGTGTAACTTCCCCTGCACCCTGAAATACACGTACCCTGCTGATATCGCGTGTGGAACTTAACGCGCACCCCGAAATACACATACCCTGATGGAATCGCGTGTGGAACTTCCCGCGCACCCCTGAGATACGCGTACCCTGCTCGCACGGGCCCAATCGCGTGTGGAAATTCCCGCGCACCCTTGAAATACACATACCCTGCTGGAATCGCGTGTGTAACTTCCCATGCACCCTGAAATACACGTACCCTGCTGATATCGCGTGTGGAACTTCACGCGCACCCCTAAAATACACGTTCCCTGCGGAAATCGCATGTGTAACTTCCCCTGCACCCTGAAATACACGTACCCTGCTGATATCGCGTGTGGAACTTCACGCGCACCCCGAAATACACGTACCCTGATGGAATCGCGTGTGGAACTTCCCGCGCACCCCTGAGATACGCGTGCCCTGCTCGCACGGGCCCAATCGCGTGTGGAAATTCCCGCGCACCCCTGAAATACACGTACCCTGCGGAAATCGCGTGTGTAACTTCCCCTGCACCCTGGAATACACGTACCCTGCTGATATCGCGTGTGGAACTTCACGCGCACCCCAAAATACACGTACCCTGATGGAATCGCGTGTGGAACTTCCCGCGCATCCCTGAGATACGCGTACCCTGCTCGCACGGGCCCAATCGCGTGTGGAAATTCCCGCGCACCCCTGAAATACACGTACCCTGCTGGAATCGCGTGTGTAACTTCCCCTGCACCCTGAAATACACGTACCCTGCTGATATCGCGTGTGGAACTTCACGCGCACCCCAAAATACACGTACCCTGATGGAATCGCGTGTGGAACTTCCCGCGCATCCCTGAGATACGCGTACCCTGCTCGCACGGGCCCAATCGCGTGTGGAAATTCCCGCGCACCCCTGAAATACACGTACCCTGCTGGAATCGCGTGTGTAACTTCCCCTGCACCCTGAAATACACGTACCCTGCTGATATCCCGTGTGGAACTTCACGCGCACCCCGAAATACATGTACCCTGATGGAATCACGTGTGGAACTTCCCGCGCACCCCTGAGATACACGTACCCTGCTCGCACGGGCCCAATCGCGTGTGGAAATTCCCGCGCACCCCTGAAATACACGTACCATGATGAAATCGCGTGTGGAACTTCCAGCGCACCCCTGAAATACGCGTACCCTGCTCGCACGGGGCCAATCGCGTGAGGTACTTCTCGCGCACCCCAGTGATACAGGTAGCCCGCTTGCTGTGCTGGTACAGGGTTAGCGCAGCCCTTTGCGCTGGATTGGGTATATTGATGGCTTTTCCCTGCGCGGGAGGCGTTCTTGGGGGCGTAACTGGCGCTGCTGCAGGGTCGGTGGTTTTGGTGGCTGGAATCCATGAATACGCTGTGCGCGGAAATGGATTTTAGCGCACGCGGCTGGCGCAGGGATTCGCAAGCGCACACTGTGCGCCAGCCGCATGCGCCACTTGTGCGCTGAATTCTATGAATTACCCCCTTAGTCTATTCCACATTATACTCAAATGAGCCCCTAATCCTTCAATAAAAACATTTTTCTCAGGAATACTTTTTAAATTTTCGAGTGTGGAAAAAACATCGGCTTGTTCACCCTTCTCCATACAATGTTTAGCCCAAGCAATCAATTCACTCTTTTTGTCTGGTGACACAGTATTACGAGTCACAACCCTTGGTCTCGCTCCCTGGTCTAGTATAGGCGATGCAGAATCACTTGGAAGAAGAAGAGTAGGCACAGTCTGAATATCAACAGGTGGAGGCAAGGGGGCAGGCAAATGAGCGACGGCTGGAAGAACAGGAAGAACAACAGGGAGGACTGGAGGAACTATAGGAGGGGGAACAACAATGGGAAGGGGTAAAGCGCCAGGAGGAGGGACGTACGGAGGCGGCGCGGAGGCCTCAGGCCTTCGTTCATGCAAAAGTTTATTAATCAATTCATCTGACGTATGAAAATCTTTTGAAGGGTAGATTTTCTGAATGCCTAATTGAAACGCCCTGTCTGTGTTCCTAACTCACTTCAATTGTTTATTTTGATCATACAACCGTGCTTTTTCGACACTTGTCATATGTCTACGCATATGTTTCTCTCTACTCTTTTGTTGCTGCAAATATTCTGTTTTCCAACTGTGCAATGCGTCAAATGCTGCAGGTCTAGCCTTTTTCTTTACTAATACAGACTCTAAATATTCTATACAAGGGATTTCAAAACTACCATTGGTTGGCCACAAAAGATTAGAATTATGTCTGGTCTGTCTATGCCAAATGTCATTAAATGCTATACTACCAAAGCCTTTCTTACAGTACATAGTACATGCCGGCGACCCCTCCTGTGGTGCGGGCCAGCTATCTTCCAAAGATTGTCTGTCGCTGCGGAATAATGCCCTAAAGCAGGCAGACAATTTCCCAGGCATATCAAAGTTTTGGTGTTACCTGGTTATATAATTGTGCTCGCGAGTACAATGCTCCAAATTCAAATTGTCAGGGTTAGATTAAGAATCGGGACACGATTCACCTGACCAAAGGACTGGGAGGCCCGATCGGGTTACTAAGGACAATGCTAAGGACCCACATGTCTGGTGATTTTTGGCAAATTTGCCCACCTCAAATATATGGACCCTCGTCAAGACGTAGTCTCGGGCTACAGCTCACCGTTCAGGGATCGGATCGTGCAGTTTTGTCGAGGAATTCGCTTCTCATCTAGAGTGGCCGTTTCTGTTAGCACCGTCCGATCCCAGTCCGATAGCCGAGCCAACCTTCAACGAGACAAAGTCAATCTTGAGGGTCCCTATTCGGGCGCCATCTGTGGAATCAGAAACAATACAATATTAAGGCTGTTACACCAAGCAAAGGAAAATACACCGACACTGGCTTGTAAAGATAGCCAGAAGCTTTATTACAAAACTGAACAGTATTCAACAAAGTGCACAAATAGCTATTTGGCCGTCAATACATCACAGAGACCACCAGCAGGGTTCAATGTGAGCAGTGAACAGGATTTGCTAGCTGGACATCAACGTATTTATACAATTTGTAAAAATGATGTCCAGCCTCTTACAAGTTAATAATACATTGGGCTAGGGGCCCGCCAGGTTCACTTTCCTAATTTACATATCTCGTGCATGCGGTTTACTTTTAAATACATTTACTAACGCACTCCATTATTCTTTAATTTAACGTTACACTCTTTAAGTATCGTTTTAATACAGATCAAACAAATGTTTCGCATTTATATTCGGATAGCGTTACTGTTCTTGTATACTTGTAGTTTAACATTGCTGATTCAAGTAATCCCCTGCTCCCGAGGTCAACAAAGGACAAGGTCTACATGACCCTAACATGTAGCCTGAAGGCAGGTTAGACATTAACTCTCCTACAGAGGTTGAAGAGGTTAAGGCAAGAACAAGAGCACACGAGACGGCCATTTTATATTACAGGGTGACTTTGTACAAAACCCCAAAATGGTGGTTCTAACCTAAAATGGAGGTTTGATTCAAGATGGCGGCTTACATCAATTTCTAAGGTCAAGACCTTGTGGTAGAGAGTTATTCGCATACAATTTTAAGCAACTTGGCGTAGGCCAATATACATACAATCGTTACAATAGGAGGCATAATTTAATATCCAGTTTGACACTCTTGCTTTCTTTTGCTCTGTCATCAACATATTGTATCCAGTGTCAAAGTGAACAGGCGTATGTTAGTTGGCATGTGAGGGTTGGTGGGCTATGTGAAACCTCAATTTAATTGCCATGGGCTCCATGATAACGGATAGGTGAGGCAAATTTCGTTGGTTCTGAGAAAGTCTTACTTTAAATCTAAGGCTCCCGTTGTGATGCTGGAAATGCGTTGGAGGCACATGGCCTCCATATCCTTGTCTTTTATTGCTTTATCATGTATGTTCTCTCTTGTTTTCCGCACAGGAGTTCATGTGGGACTCCTGGCGGTGAGGCTCTTCCTCTTTTTGGTTTTGCAAACAGACCCTTGGGATACCCTTATGGCACCCATGGGTGGGAGTATGACCATGTACTCCTAGTGTATGTTTTGGGCACCTGTGTGTGGCCCACAGAGCAGGGTATGGGCTGGTGGCAGCTCCATGCTGAATTTGACAGGTGCTCTGAGTGTCCTCCTTTTTGAGATACCCAGGCCCTGCCATTGGAATCAGTTGATTCCTGATAGGAGAGAAGATGGGCCCTGTGGCCTCTTGCTTTCTATCATCTGTTACCTAATTTTCCCGAAGCCCTGACTCTGTTCCTTCCCCCTGAATGGCTGTTGGGTGGAAGTTCCATATATGGCAGTGTGGGGAGGTCCACACTTCCCAGTGACTGTATGCTGTGGGTACGGCCATGGGGTGGGACCTGGGCGAATGGAGTGTCTGACAAATACGCATTTCTGTTATGCGTGTCAAGTAACTGGTGTTTGACACAATGACTGAGACAGCCCTGCCCGAAACTGGGATGAGTGCAGTGTAGAGTGCTGAATGGCAGAGTGATTGTCCGAATCCAAATTCTGTGTTGTGAGTGTCTGGATGGAGAGGAATTGCCTGAATGCACTGTGAGCCTGATTGGCTGCCTGACTGCCTGAATGCCCTTCTGAATGATTGGTTGCCTGAGTGTGACCCTGCAGAGTGAATGGGAGATCAACAGTATATCTGGGGGCCTCTCACTGATGGAAATCATTCAGAAGCTGAAGTTGATACTTGATGCTTAACTTTGAAGCCCACTGGAAGAATAAAAACTGCTGCTGTGTCCTTTGCTAATCTAAAAGCTGCTGTGCCTTCAAGGCTAGGAGACCTCTTCCCGAGCTACGAGGGACCATCGTGCATCAGCTGATCTTTGCCAAAGCTCCCTGGATGTCAGACCCTCGAAAGGCTGCTAATTGGAGACGGGGACCACAGCAGAATCATGAAAACGAAGCGCCCGGACGTTGAAGTCCATAACCGTCGACGACTGCCATCACCGACCGGAGCCGCAGTGCTCCTTTGCCTAAGACATTTGATCCAAGGACTCCCTTTCTCATCACCGTCAAACGCTTTCGTCCTGCTGGAGAAAGTCAGGGCTGCCGACGACGGAGGAGAATCCGCCGGTGGGTTTCCCGCCACCCGAAGAACGCAGAGACGCTGACGACCCGACACCCTTGCTGGGCCAAAGTTCTTCATTATCTCTCTGGGGCAACTAACACTTGTCGAGGTGCACCGCACGCCTGAGCTTGCAGGACATTTTTGACCGATCATCAGCGAGCACTGCAAGAACCGAAGCTGGTGCCGCAACAACAGTGTTCACCCTTTTCCTCACTTACTCTCGACGACCTGTGGGTCCTGCCTTAAAGGGAGTGCACTGAAGAAGGGCGCGTCGACGACTCACCGAAGAACTCTACGAAACCAGGTACTTTTGGGTTGTAGAACCTTTAGAAGGAATCAAGACTATCTTAAGCATAATTGGACTGGGCTTGTCAATACGCTTTATTTACCGGTTGCCCAGGTGGGAGGATCCTCGCACTGAACTGTCTCTAGATAGACGGGAGATTGTTCGGTCATTGCTTGATTTAACTTGCTTTCTTTTTGTGTCTATCGTTGATTCATTGTATAATCTGATTTGTATGCTATTTTGGGGCTGTTAGCCGTGGACGCATTTCAAAGGAATCGATTGTTAAGAGTGGTACCACGTAGACCTGTATGTATTTGCCATTATAGTATTGCCAGAGTACAAAGTGTGTTGTTGTGATTGTGTATATAACCTTAAACCTTAATTGTGTTAAGACTGTGTTTTCACTAACATAGTGTGTGGACATTCCTTTGTGTGTGCTTGGGAACTACACTGTACTTAAGAACCAGCCTGCATAACCTCATGAGAGCTAAGCCTTGATTGCTCGTCCATTGCTACCAACAATAGATAATCTTGGCTCGGGTACTCTGTGCCTCGACTCTGCCATATAGAGAGTAGGAGTACAGATAACCCCTCTCCAGTCATTACACCCGTCACCTGATTCGTTGTTCTGAGTAGGCTGGTTTACAGGATGACAGGCACCTCAGTCATCTCGAGTGGTGAGCTCGTTATCATGCTAGGAATTATGCCCCTCAAGAATAGGGCCCCTCTTGGCCAGGAGAAGAGGGCATTTATCAGACGCTCATCGGGCAGAAAAGCAGGTCCAGGGATCACTGCCTGTTCCTCCTCAGGTCATCCCCTGCTGTGTCCTAGAAGCCCCAACAGTCTGGGGCCCCTGGCCAACGTAGCATTACCTCAGGCCCAAGAAACCCCTTCTCAATATGTTCAGAGAGGTCTTCAGGAGTGGTGAATCAGAGTAATGCCTCACGCCAACTGGGGTCTCTTCAAAATAAAAGTAGGTTCTGGATAGAGGTATGGTGGAGTTTGGAGTCCTCAGAATTGCTGCACCTTGCCTTGCAGGTGGTAGAAGGAGAAGAGAAACATACTTGAAGTGACAGGAAGGGTGTTTTGGCAGGGTTGGTGCAGGGACCACGTGTACAGTCCACACACAATTGACTATGATTGAGTTGCTTGTGCTCCTTGCTAGGTAAGAGTGTCTGGCCCATGTAATGACTAAGGTTTGCCAGACCACTGACAGATGAGGGAAAGGCAAACACAGCCATGGTCTATTGAGGCAGATATAATGTGTTGTCATACCCTTGGGAGGGAGTGGCTGTGAGTGTTTGACATATGCACATGGCGTGTGTTCCTCCACAGAAGGGGCCTTCTGCAGCAGGAATATATTTACTCAGCCATTCAGCTGTACCTGCTGAGCCAAAGTGAGGAAGGCTGCCTTTAAACGGGTCGGTGTCATGTCAGAGGATCTGCCAATGGTGTTTGTGTAGGTCCCAAAATAGAGCTTACCTTTGAGCAAATGTGGTGGTGATGTTGATGCAGCATGTTGTCCGTAAGTTGTTTGTAGGTAGTGCTGTTGTGAGGCATGTTTAATGGTCATCGTGTGTGTTGGTGTCTGCTTGCAGCACATAGATGCAGATAGTCTTATAGGGTTTATTTTGTGTTATGGTTCACACACTCATTGCCACTGCAAGACAGGCATTTTCAGGGTGTTCTATGGCCATAGAGGACTTGCACTATTTCATCATAGAAGCCTTTCAGAGATGTGGATTTGTAATGTGTGTTCACAACAGGATGTGGTTTATGTGAAGAGGTTCAACACCTCATGGTTGAGGGTATCCTATCCCACGCCCTTTGCCGAGCTACAGTTTTGGGCAGGGCCGGTGGATTTGGGGCACAATCCCTCCTGCACCCCCACAAGTATGCCACGGTGTGTGACAATGCTATGGAGGATATAACATGCCATTATGAGTGTAGGTACGACTGGTGCTGTATATTGCAATACCCCACCACAGTGGTCAAGCGAGTGGAAGCGTGACTTGAGCACTTCAAATGTGTGCACTGAATTGTAGCAGGCCTCGTCTGGATTGGCAAGATTTCTGATGGGTGTCAAGAGGAATGGTGATACCAGGTAGCCACTGTCTCCTGCAAAAGGGTAGATGGTATGTATATTAAAAATAGTGTTGTTTAGTAGATGTATGTTTTGTGTGTGGCTGTTTGTGGGTCTATTGGGTTGTGCGTAATAGTTAATACTCACCAATAAACCACATGTTGCCAAAGGTTCCGGGTGCCAGAGCCTGGGGGATAATTGAATGACGTAGGATGTAGCTGTCATGCGTGCTTCCAGGGAAATTGGCATTAAAATCCATTGTGTGGCCCTTGGCGTCACAGATGACCTGCACAATGATGGAATTCCAATTTTGGTAAATTTGCTCTGTCCCTCTGGGGGGTTGCAGCACAACATGGATGCAGCCAATGACTCCAAAGACCTGGGGAAACTGTGACAGCGTAGAACTCCTGGCCACTCTTTCCCTTACCTGCAGGATGTGCTGCATGTCTATGTACCTATGCACGTGTGCAATGATACAGCACAAGATCTGATGGAGGAACCATGAGTGGATGGGTCGGGAAATTTCCCGAATAATGGCAGTAATGGGCTGGAATGACCCAGGGGCCAGAAAGTGAAGCTCAGATAGCACTTTGACATGCAGTGTCTGAGCACATGGTGGGTGATGCCAGGTCAGTCTCCCACTCCCATACGATATCCCATGATATCAGGTGGGTGGAACTGGTACGTGCATCTCCTTCCTTGTAGTTGTAAGCAATGCATGATCGGCCATTCTCACTAGTTTGTAGCAGGACTGCTTGGCGCTTTCATAGATTGCGTATGCTCAAGACTGGAGGTACATTTCTGAACCTTTGTAGCTAGCATTAGTGTCATTTGTTCTGTGAATTAGGTTTTGTTTGCACTTGGATGGGCGTGTTTGTAGGTTTCCACAGAGCCTCACTCCCCACCCCCATATTATTCCACATGTTCTTGTATTAATTAGGCCTTTTGCATATTTCTCCCCCTTCTCGTACTTTGCGCTGGCCTTTCCTTTGCACTAATGTGGCGATATCTTCATTGAGCGCTATGTGCTCGGACAGGGTGCACAGTGGAAAGGGCCAGCACACTTTCTGTATGTGTGTATGTCGAAAAGTGACTTTGTGTTGAGCAAACATTTTTTGTAAATTTAGCCCATAGTCTTTCCACCTGAAAGGTCACACACAGAGTGTAGAAAAGTTGATGTTTTTTGCCCTGGAAACAGAATACATGCACAACATGCAAAAACAAAACACATGTGCAACGTGAAGTGCAAAGCATAAAAGGCATCTGCAGAACATAACAACCACACATATACTATTACAGACAGATAAACCATGCAAACACCGGTGGAAAAGATTATTGTGTCTTCTTCGGGAGTATCCACAACCCACGGAAGAACACTCTTACTGCAGACCCTTCAATGAGTGAATGCAAGACATGACCGCATATGCTTTACTTTTTACAAATCTCACAATTTGAAATGTGCAAAACGTGTGAAAAACATAAATGCATAAGGAAATGGAACACAGGTGGAAAAAGGACATTTCAAACCATATTCCGGAAACCTATATTTGACGATCATATGGAAGTGGGCAAACTGAAATTGCCACAGACGCAAAACACACTTACAGTACAAAAGAGAAAATTAGCTGAACGTGTTCTTTTTGTATGAAGTAACAATATTACTGAATTTAAAGTATACACACCCTAGAAATGGCAACATTAAGATTACTACACTCAGACCAATTCAACCTTTTTCCCTAACATACACAATGTCTACTAACTGCAAATGAAACATTAGCTTACACTGCACAACTACTTCACAACAAAAGACCAAAAAGATCTTCACATTTATGGGTGATCTGTGCACGGAAAGATTGTCAAACAACGTGATGTTTTTTTTTAGCTAATTGTGCCCCATAGAGGATAAATTGAAAGATATTTGCTGTGGTGGGACTTACTCCATGATTGTGCTTCCTTTACTCAATCTTTCTGAATCTTGGCACACTGATAACTAGCATTGGTTCTCTTTGAAATTGAACATGGATTGGTAAAATACGCTACTCTTAAATGTACCTGAAAAGCAAGCATTTACATTGAAAGCTTGAGGAGTCTGAACCGCAGGTCGGAAGAGGTGGGAAAGCCAGATGGTGTCTGGTTCAGCCCAGTTGAAGTGGCTGGCAGGACCTTGAGCTGACTTTTGGGCAACTGCCAGGCCAGAACATGAGTGGAGCCCTGCTTGCTGGTGCTGCTACTCAGGGAATCATTATATTACTTGGCCGGTTTTTGTACTGTGAAATGTGCATGTGTTTTATAGTTTAGTTACCACTTGCCACTTGTGTTTTGAAATGCCTTGTATGCCTATTTCTGTGGTGATTCGGCTTGGTTCCACTTGTTATATTATGTAGCGCCACCATTGTTGAGTTTCAAGCCTCTTTCTAAAAAGTGTCCCAAAACACAATAGTATTAGGTTACACAAGTGAAAAGTTGAAGGCAAGCTCGAATTCCCTTCACAGGAGACCCAAAAGCTGTCTAAAAACACTATTATGACACAGAGTTATTATACTGAAAAGAAAACACACCATCCATGTCTCAGATGATGCTCCCTCCCTGCCCCCCATAGCAGGTATGTTTTCTTTCCAGTTGTGGGTGAAGGGGATGCCGGACACAAGGTTGATGGTCTTATATGGCAGGAGTAAAGATGCCAGGTCTTGTCTTGTGGGAGAGTGGGCAGGGAAAGAGGACACCAGGTAATGGTCCTGTGTGTTGGGGCGCTGCAACAGCAGGTACGCGTATTGTGTGGTGGAGGTAAGGCAGTGGTGAGGCAGGATGTCATTTGGGGATCTCCTGTTGTGGAGGATGGGATGCAGGGTGCCAATTTGTTATCTCATGTGATCAAAGATGGGTAGGCAAGATGTAAGCGACAGGCACAGATGGAAGTGTCATATAAATAATTAATACATCATGGCACTAGTTAATTTTTAGTTTGGGCTATTAATGTCACCTATAAGGTGAAACTATTGCATTAGAGTACAGAAAGGGAGAAATGGCAAATGAAGAGGGACACAAAGCTTGCATGTGTTGTTTGGTTATTTGCCCACCCATTGACTGGCCATGGCCATTCTAATCTCTATGGCCTTTCGCACCCAGTTCCTGTCCCTTCCACCCCCACCCAAAACACCTTCTCATGGAAACTCTTTGAGCTCGCTTCAATCAAGTCTTACCATCAAACTTTGCCCTCAAAGTGCCTGCCAGTGTTTTTTCAAAGCAGTCTTCTGGGATTTTATTACTTAATTGGCGTTGCAAACCTGTGACTGTTGTAATAAAATGTCTTAAACAGGTCTGCATCCAGCCACTCGATTTATAAGCACTATGCCTGACCTTGACTAAAGTCCTGTTAAAAACAAGCATTTGCAAAGCCAACAATGTTTGCATGTGTATAGGTATTAGGCATTTGCCGGGCACTGCTATTAGATTCCCAAGTAATTGCACCACTTTTCATCTGCAGCATCAATGCCAGTTAATACCGCTACGGCAGTGCCTGAAAGTGCCTTTCCCAAGCCTACATAAAAGCCCAAACTGTTGGCATTGCCATTGCTTATTTTTGAACGTACATACTGTGATGCCGGAAATGCATCTGAGGGACAGGGCCTCTGAATCCTTGTCCTTTTTCTGTTTTTACCGTGTGTTCTGTCATGTTTTCTGCCCAGGAGTCCATGAGGGACTCCTGGCAGTGCAGCTCTCTTTTGGTTTGGTGAACAGACCCATGGGATACCCTTATGGCACCCATGGGTAGGGGTACAACCCTGTGCCCCTAGTGTATGTTTTTGGGCACCTGTGGGTGGCCCACAGAGCAGGGTATGGGCTGGTGGCAGCTCCATGCTGAATTTGACAGGTGCTCTGGGTGTCCTCCATTTTGGGACACCCAGGCCCTGCCATTGGAATCAGTTGATTCCTGATAGGAAACAAGATGGCCCCTGTGGCCTCTTGCTTTCTATTGCCTGTTATCTTGTTTTTCCCAAAGTCCTGGGAAGCCCTGACTCTGTCCCTTCCCCCTGACTGGCTGTTGGGTGGAAGTTCCATATATGGTGTTGTTGTGAAGGCCCAGCTAGACTGACTGGAGCCTTCCCAGTGACTGTATGTTGTGGGTACCTCCTGTGGGTGGGACCTGGGTGAATGGAGTGTGTGACCAATATACACTCCTTGTTGTGGTTGTCTGGTTTCTGGCATGAGAGACAAAGACTGAGACAGCCCTGCCCGAAACTGGCCTGAATGCAGTGTGTAGTGTTGAATGGCTGGGTACTTGTCCCAATCCACATTCCTTGTTGTGAGTGTCTGAAAGGGAGGAGTGTGGCCTGAATGCACTGTGTGCCTGATTGGCTGACTGACTGCATGAATGCCCTTCTGTGTGATTGGCTGCTGTGTGTGTGCCAGCAGTGTGGATGAGAGACAGAATAGTATATCTGGGGACCTCTCACCACTGGAAATTGTTCAGAAGCATTCAGAAGCTGAGTCTCCACTCAAGAGTAACTGGATTTGCTGATCCTCGACGTCCAGCTGGAAGAAGAAGACTTGCTGTGGCATTTGCTTCGACGGAACTGAAGGTTGTCGAAATCGTCGAGGACTGACCCGAGAGAGGACCTGGTAAGGCGCCCTCTTCCCGTGCTCCGAGGGACCATCGAGCACCGCTGAATCTTCGCCGAAGCTCCCTGGACGCCAGACCATCGAAAGGCTGCCGACCGGAGAAGGGGACTGCCGAGGAGACCGAAGTAAAGCACCCGGACATCGACGCTGTCGAAGTCCATTGCCGTCGACCAGGGTTTGCAGGTCTGTGCAACCGCTGGAGGCCCGTCGAAGTTGTGTTGCCCAGCCGGGGGAACCACTTGACGCCGAGCCGCCGACGACCGGAGCCGTCCGCTCCTTGCCTAAGAACATTTGACTCGAAGGACTCCCTCGTCCGCACCGTCGACCGCTTTTGCCCTGCCGGAGAAAGTCGAGGACGACCAACGCGCAGAGGAGAATCCGCCGGTGGGTTTCCCGCCACCTCACGATCCCAAAGACTCGAGCGACTCGACGCCCTTGCTGGGCTCCCGTCTCTACAATCTTTGCGGTCCAGAACTATTGTCATCGAGGTGCCCCGCACACCTCCGCCTTGCAGGACGCCGACGCCCCGACGCCGACGAGCACCGCTCGGACGAAGCTGCCGCCTCTTCGACATCGTTCTACCTCGTTTGTCGACGGACGTTCGACGCCCCGTGCCTCCCGCTTGAAAGGGAAGGCATTCAAGAAGGGCCGTCGATTCCCCGTCGCCGAACCCCGAGGTCTTCGACGTTTCTCGACGCCTCTCGACGATCCGTGACTCCTGCTTTAAAGGGGGTCATTCAAGAAGGATCTGTCGACGCCTCTTCGAAGAACTCGACTCCACCAGGTACATTGGGGGGGTAAAAACATTGTAGGAGAGAATAAGACTGTTGAACAATATATGGACTGGGCTTGTGTTATATCTCTTTATTTTACAGGTTGCCCAGGTGGGGGGATCTCCACACAGAACTGTGTCCAGTGGTAGGGGCCAGTATTCTGCCTATTGTTTCAACCCTCTGTTATCTCTCCTCTCTCTATTTGCTGGTTTCCTGCTTATTGATCTGCGTGCCATTGCTACAGTATTGTGAATGCACTGTTATGAGGTCTAATATTAGTGGTACCACTTTAGAATTGTAGATATTTATCATTATTGGTTTTCCTGAGCACAAAGTGCGTTGTTGTGATAAGTGTACATAACCCTTGAATATTAATTATATAAAGACTGTGTTTTCAGTAATACAGTGTGTGGACATTCCTTTGTGGGGGCTTGGGGATACACTGTACTTAAGAACCAGCCTGCATCACCTCCTGAGAAGCTAGGCCTTGATTGCTCGTCCATAGCTACCGTATTAGAGAATCTTGGCTGGGGTCCTCTGTGCCTCTCCTCTACCATATAGAGAGCGGAAGTACAGACCCCCCCACCGGTCTTGACAAGCTGGTGGCAGCGGTGGGATGCTTATGGTTTTAAGACTCAGTGTATAACCGTGCCACTTACAAAATATCCGCACTTTATTAGATTAAGGTTTGGGTGTGTACCAAATAACTGCATTACAGGCAATGGAGCCCATTGCAAATGGTAAATTGACTCGGATGAGCTTAGAGGCTCTCCAGAGTGCTTGTGAAGCCAGGGAGTTGGACTTTGTGGATAAGTCTAGGGCTGAGCTGATAGCTGCCCTGGTGGACTACCAGACTGATGGTGAAACCCTTGATGAAGGGGGGGATGCAACCAGTGAGGACTCTGCCCCTGGGGTTGTCGCTGAATCTGTTTCTGGGAATGCCACCATTCCTGCTGCCTCTGTTCCAAACCCCAGCAATTCCATGGAACTTGAGTTATTAAGGATGAAATTGGCCTTTGAATATCGCAAGTTGGAAATAGAAGCTGAGCTTAAGAAAGAGGAGCTGGCACAGCAAGTGGAACTCAAGAATAGGGATCTTGCGCTCAAAGACAAGGACACTGAATGTCAGAGAATCCAGCTAGAGAGAGCTAGAGTGGAGACTTCAGCTAGACCAATTGAGAGTGGCAGGTCCCCAGCCACCAAGTTTATGAAAGATTTGGTTGGTGTGTTTGTGGAGGGTTCAGATATCCTCCAATGGATTGAAGCGTTTGAAATGGCTTGTGCAATTCATGATGTAGATAAAAGAGATTGGGCTAAGTGTTTGTTAAGCAGAGTGCCTCAAACTGGATATGACTGTATTCTGAAGCTGAGTGTGGAGGAAAGGGGTCAGTATGAGTGTATGAAGTCTGCTTTGATTGCCAAGTTTGGCAAGACACCTACCCAATACCTTAAAAGGTTCAGGGATTTTAAGAAAAGAGAGAATGTGTCTTGGGTTGACTGGGTGAGTACTGCGCACATGAACATGATGGGGTGGATTTACGGTTACAAGGTGAAAACTTTTGTTGAGTTGTCCCACCTCTTGTTTTTTGAGCATTTTTCTGAAGCCTGTTCACCAGAGCTGCGTCAGTATGTGGCTGACCAGAACATTTTGGACCCCTTTAAGCTGGCTAGGTTGGCTGACAAGTGGGTCTCCCACCGGGTGTCCCCTAAGGACTCCAGTGGGATGGACAAGGACAAAGAAAAGGGGACCTCTCAGAAAGCTGAGGAGTCCCAAAAGCAATCACAGTCGGGTAAACCAAAACCTTCCTCTCCTAAGACCCAAAAATCTAGTGGGGATAAGTCCTCTGTGGGTGGGAATAAGAGTAGTGGTCCACCTGCTGCAAAGCAGGTTCCCAGTGGTTCCAGTACCGTACCCCGCACTCCTGGCACTTGTTGGGATTGTGGGGCTCTGGATCACAAAAGGGGTGACCCCAAGTGTAAAGGTAAGGCACTTGGAGTACAGGCTGTCAGCCTGACCTACCCTTACCCCGTGGCTGAGGTGGAGGCCACTGTCCTCCCCTCCTCTACAGGAATCACATTTGGTGCTCCGGTAGAGATTTCCTTAGTGTCCCTTGGGGCCTGGGACCAGTACGCAGAAGTACTGGCAACTATCCCGCAGAACACCCGTAGGTTTTTGAGAAGTGTCCTCTTGAATGGCCAGCCTTCTACTGGTTTGAGAGACACTGGGGCAAGCATGACAGTGGTGGACAGGACCCTGCTCAAGCCAGAGGACTATGTAGGTGCTCCTCTGAGAACCACCAGGTTAGCTGGTGGGCCTCCCAAATTATCGCCTGTAGCCCTAGTCACACTCATGATTGGAGACAAGACAGCAAAGCTTCCTGTCCTGGTTCAGGACAATGTCCCTGCTAACATTCTGTTAGGAAATGATTTAGTAGAGTTGGGGTTGATCTCGGATGGTCTTCCCATGACTGCTGCTGCAGTCACTAGGTCACAGGTGACACCGGGTCTGGCTGTGAGTCAGGTACCCGAGCCAAAGGCGAGGCCTAAGGCAAGAAGAAGGAAGACCAAGAAGGCCACCTCTGTGGAGGGAACACCTTCTCTTCCTGCTGTTCCGACAGCACCCATTGGGATCCATGCTCCGGACGGGCTGGGTCCAGCGGAAAACCCAAACTCAACTCCTGTGGGAGAAGAGACAGAAGACTCTCCTGTGGGAGAGGTTCTCAACCCGGAGGATCATCCCGACCTTCAATGCTTGTTAGCTGAAGGGGGACCCTCCCGGGCAGACTTCTGTAAGGGACAGAGAGAGTGCCACTCTCTCGAGGGCCTGAGGAAACAGGCCCTGTCCCAGGCACAAGGTGAAGTGCCTAGGACATTCAAGATTTATTGGGAGGGTGAGCTCCTTGTTAGTGAGCCCACTAAGCCCGAACCTGGTGCCCGCAAGAGGTTGGTGGTACCCCAGGTTTACAGGCCCTTCCTACTGCAGTTGGCGCATGAGGTGCCCTTGGCTGGTCATCTTGGGACCAAGAAGACTAAGCAGAGGCTCTCTGCCCATTTCTACTGGCCACGGATGGGAGTAGAGGTGGAGTCCCACTGCAGGACCTGCCCAACTTGTCAGTTGTCTGGCAAGACTGGAGGCAGGGTCATTGCCCCACTGCAGCCATTACCAGTGGTTGGCACACCATTTGAGAGGGTGGGCATCGACATCGTCGGTCCCCTTGACCCTCCCACTTCAGGTGGACATCGGTTCATCCTGGTCTTGGTAGATCATGCCACCAGGTACCCTGAGGCAATACCCCTTCGGACTGTTACTGCCAAGGTGGTTGCCAGGGCTCTCCTGGGCATTTTCACCCGTGTTGGATTCCCCAAGGAGGTTGTCTCTGACCGAGGATCCAACTTCATGTCTAGTTACATGAAAACCATGTGGAAAGAGTGCGGGGTAACCTACAAGTTCTCCACCTCTTACCACCCCCAGACCAATGGTCTGGTTGAGAGATTTAACAAAACTCTCAAGGGCATGCTAGGTGCTTTGGAAGAGCCCCTAAGGAGGAAATGGGATCTCCTCCTGCCACGCCTGCTGTTTGCTTACAGAGAGGTACCTCAAGAGGGTGTTGGTTTCAGCCCCTTTGAGTTACTCTTTGGACATCCCGTGAGGGGGCCCCTCGCCTTGATCCGAGAAGGCTTGGAAGCCACCCCTCCAGGTCCCGCCAAGCAAGTGGGGGACTATGTGTTAGGCCTCAGGCGGAGGATGACACAAATGATGGGTCAGGCAACAGCAAATCTCAAGGCCAGCCAGGAATTGAATAAGTACTGGCATGACCTGAAAGCTTCGCAAGTGGATTGGACTCCGGGACAGGAAATCCTTGTGATGGAGCCTACCAAGCCTAGAGCTTTGGCAGACAAGTGGACTGGACCCTTCAGGATCATCTCCAAGATGGGCGAAGTCAATTATCTGGTGGACATGGGAGCCTCTGGGGTAGCCCCCCAGGTATTCCATGTCAACAGGCTCAAGCCTTTCCACAGGCGAGCAGAGGTCTCATGTCTCTTGCTAGCTTCAGGGCAAGAAGAGGATGAGAGTGAGCCCCTTCCTGATTTGCTGCTTAGCAACCCTCAGGATGGCTCAGTGGAGGGAGTACAACTCTCTCCCGATTTGACAACAGAGCAGCAGAGGGCCTGCCGGGCTTTGCTCCAGCAGTATGCCCCTCTGTTTTCACTGACACCGGGCCTTACACCGTGGTGTAAGCACAAAATTGACACTGGTGACAGTGTGCCTGTCAAAAGCAGGAGCTATCGTATGTCAGATACCGTCAAAAACCACATCCAGGCTGAGGTCGCCAAGATGTTGGATCTGGGTGTTATTGAACCCTCCACCAGTCCCTGGTCCAGTCCAGTGGTCCTTGTCCCCAAGGCAAGTTCCCCGGCGGGTACCAAGGATTGGAGGTTCTGTGTGGACTACCGAGGAGTCAATGCCGTCACCAAAACTGACGCGCACCCATTGCCCAGGGCTGATGAGCTCGTGGACACTATAGGTGCTGCCAAATTTGTGAGCACCTTTGACCTTACCTCAGGCTATTGGCAAATAGCTCTGACGGACCATGCCAAGGAAAAGACGGCATTCTCCACACCTGAGGGACTCTACCAGTTTAGGGTCATGCCCTTTGGGTTGAAGAATGCCCCTGCCACCTTCCAGAGATTGGTCAACCATGCGCTCAGTGGGCTGGAAGCCTTTTGTGTGGCTTACTTAGACGACATTGCCGTCTACAGTTCCACCTGGGAAGAGCATTTGACACATCTGGATAAGGTGTTGCAGGCCTTGAAAAGGGCTAACCTCACTATCAAGGCCACCAAGTGCCAGATAGCTCAGGGGAAAGTTACCTATCTTGGTCATGAGGTAGGAGGGGGTCAAATCCAACCTCTCTCCAGTAAAGTACAGGACGTACAGAACTGGGAGACTCCCACTACTCAAACCCAGGTGAGAGCCTTTTTGGGCCTCACTGGGTACTATCGCAATTTCATGGCAGACTATGGAACCATAGCTGCACCCCTGACAGCTCTAACTTCACCCAAACAGCCTAGGAAGGTTAATTGGACTGAAGACTGTCAGAGGGCCTTTGATGGCTTGAAAGAAAGTCTGTGTAGGGCACCTGTGTTGAGTGCGCCTGACTACAGCCGACCCTTTATCGTCCAGACAGATGCCTGCGACACCGGAATTGGAGCTGTCTTGTCCCAGTTAGATGACAAAGGGAGAGAACATCCTATCATATTCATCAGTAGACAACTCAAGGGTAGAGAACTTAGGTGGGCTACTGTTGAAAAGGAATGTTTTAGTATAGTTTGGAGCCTTAGGCGTTTTAGGCCCTACCTTACGGGGTCCACCTTCAAGGTCCAAACAGATCATAAGCCCCTGAAGTGGCTTATGCAGATGAAGGGTGAGAATCCGAAATTGCTCAGGTGGTCGATTAGCCTACAAGGGCTAGACTTCACCATAGAGCACAGACCAGGGAAGAGTCACGATAATGCAGATGGCCTTTCCAGAAGGTATGTCGACCGTCTGGATGAGGGTGTCTATCCCGTGGGAGATTAGGCACCCTCCACCTCAGTCTGGGGGGGGCGACTGTGATGCCGGAAATGCATCTGAGGGACAGGGCCTCTGAATCCTTGTCCTTTTTCTGTTTTTACCGTGTGTTCTGTCATGTTTTCTGCCCAGGAGTCCATGAGGGACTCCTGGCAGTGCAGCTCTCTTTTGGTTTGGTGAACAGACCCATGGGATACCCTTATGGCACCCATGGGTAGGGGTACAACCCTGTGCCCCTAGTGTATGTTTTTGGGCACCTGTGGGTGGCCCACAGAGCAGGGTATGGGCTGGTGGCAGCTCCATGCTGAATTTGACAGGTGCTCTGGGTGTCCTCCATTTTGGGACACCCAGGCCCTGCCATTGGAATCAGTTGATTCCTGATAGGAAACAAGATGGCCCCTGTGGCCTCTTGCTTTCTATTGCCTGTTATCTTGTTTTTCCCAAAGTCCTGGGAAGCCCTGACTCTGTCCCTTCCCCCTGACTGGCTGTTGGGTGGAAGTTCCATATATGGTGTTGTTGTGAAGGCCCAGCTAGACTGACTGGAGCCTTCCCAGTGACTGTATGTTGTGGGTACCTCCTGTGGGTGGGACCTGGGTGAATGGAGTGTGTGACCAATATACACTCCTTGTTGTGGTTGTCTGGTTTCTGGCATGAGAGACAAAGACTGAGACAGCCCTGCCCGAAACTGGCCTGAATGCAGTGTGTAGTGTTGAATGGCTGGGTACTTGTCCCAATCCACATTCCTTGTTGTGAGTGTCTGAAAGGGAGGAGTGTGGCCTGAATGCACTGTGTGCCTGATTGGCTGACTGACTGCATGAATGCCCTTCTGTGTGATTGGCTGCTGTGTGTGTGCCAGCAGTGTGGATGAGAGACAGAATAGTATATCTGGGGACCTCTCACCACTGGAAATTGTTCAGAAGCATTCAGAAGCTGAGTCTCCACTCAAGAGTAACTGGATTTGCTGATCCTCGACGTCCAGCTGGAAGAAGAAGACTTGCTGTGGCATTTGCTTCGACGGAACTGAAGGTTGTCGAAATCGTCGAGGACTGACCCGAGAGAGGACCTGGTAAGGCGCCCTCTTCCCGTGCTCCGAGGGACCATCGAGCACCGCTGAATCTTCGCCGAAGCTCCCTGGACGCCAGACCATCGAAAGGCTGCCGACCGGAGAAGGGGACTGCCGAGGAGACCGAAGTAAAGCACCCGGACATCGACGCTGTCGAAGTCCATTGCCGTCGACCAGGGTTCGCAGGTCTGTGCAACCGCTGGAGGCCCGTCGAAGTTGTGTTGCCCAGCCGGGGGAACCACTTGACGCCGAGCCGCTGACGACCGGAGCCGTCCGCTCCTTGCCTAAGAACATTTGACTCGAAGGACTCCCTCGTCCGCACCGTCGACCGCTTTTGCCCTGCCGGAGAAAGTCGAGGACGACCAACGCGCAGAGGAGAATCCGCCGGTGGGTTTCCCGCCACCTCACGATCCCAAAGACTCGAGCGACTCGACGCCCTTGCTGGGCTCCCGTCTCTACAATCTTTGTGGTCCAGAACTATTGTCATCGAAGTGCCCCGCACACCTCCGCCTTGCAGGACGCCGACGCCCCGACGCCGACGAGCACAGCTCGGACGAAGCTGCCGCCTCTTCGACATCGTTCTACCTCGTTTGTCGACGGACGTTCGACGCCCCGTGCCTCCCGCTTGAAAGGGAAGGCATTCAAGAAGGGCCGTCGATTCCCCGTCGCCGAACCCCGAGGTCTTCGACGTTTCTCGACGCCTCTCGACGATCCGTGACTCCTGCTTTAAAGGGGGTCATTCAAGAAGGATCTGTCGACGCCTCTTCGAAGAACTCGACTCCACCAGGTACATTGGGGGGGTAAAAACATTGTAGGAGAGAATAAGACTGTTGAACAATATATGGACTGGGCTTGTGTTATATCTCTTTATTTTACAGGTTGCCCAGGTGGGGGGATCTCCACACAGAACTGTGTCCAGTGGTAGGGGCCAGTATTCTGCCTATTGTTTCAACCCTCTGTTATCTCTCCTCTCTCTATTTGCTGGTTTCCTGCTTATTGATCTGCGTGCCATTGCTAGAGTATTGTGAATGCACTGTTATGAGGTCTAATATTAGTGGTACCACTTTAGAATTGTAGATATTTATCATTATTGGTTTTCCTGAGCACAAAGTGCGTTGTTGTGATAAGTGTACATAACCCTTGAATATTAATTATATAAAGACTGTGTTTTCAGTAATACAGTGTGTGGACATTCCTTTGTGGGGGCTTGGGGATACACTGTACTTAAGAACCAGCCTGCATCACCTCCTGAGAAGCTAGGCCTTGATTGCTCGTCCATAGCTACCGTATTAGAGAATCTTGGCTGGGGTCCTCTGTGCCTCTCCTCTACCATATAGAGAGCGGAAGTACAGACCCCCCCACCGGTCTTGACACATACCTATAAAGGCTCAGAAGGAGCGTTCTGGATGCATTTTTTCTCCTGCCACAGATGATCAAGCACTAACCATTTTCAAAGGCGCTCTGAGTCTGAGACACACACACACACAAACAGTCTGCGGCTATGCAACCAGCACGTTAACGACCTTGCAAACATTTCTTTTCTTATCAGCAGAAGGCTTCTCGTGTGTGATGAGACATTTCCACCTGAACCTAGCAAATCAGTGACTGTTAAAGTGAGCAACACAATTAACCTAATGTTTAGAGATTAGTTGATATCCGTTATGTCTACTAGTTTGACAAGCAAAACATTTTTGCTTTTAGGACGAATTTGCTTAACATCTTGCTTAACAATGAGCTCGAAGTTTGTGACAATAAATCTCCCTACCTAAATGTGTTTATTATACAACTTATTTTAGTTTGTGTGTGTGTCCTAAAGTGCCAAATAAAGTAGGAGATGTGTTATGCTTGTATTATTTTGCATTCTGGGACTTATAGTTTTCCATTCCAGGTAAGTGTGGTCTGGGAGGGGAGTGCAGCAAATACTGTACTCCAGTAAAACCCCACCACTTCTAATACCTAACCATCCTATCCTGCATCTGACCTACTGTATAGCTGGGTGTTCTTTCTTTGTACTGTTTTATCCATGTAAGCTTTATGAATCTGGATGCATTTCCCCACTACTGTGTATCTTGAATCTAGGTGCATTTTGCCACTACTGGGTATCTTTGATAGTGGTGCCTCCCTCCGCTACTATGAGTCTCAAATCCCAGGGACACCTCACACTGCTACGAGCTCTGCTTTTAGGCAGCCTTATTTTGTCTTCGGCTTAATTGGGTGCAGTGGCCATGTCCCCGCTTTTGGCCTAGGCCAAATATTCTGCATTTAGCCTAGTTGTGCCAGGCGGGCAGTTTCGGTCTTCATTCAGATAACCTTACTCTGCATTCAGATTTATTTTGTCAGGTGTCCATACTGTGCAATTAAAATGCTTGTGTCAGGTGGCCTTTTTCTGCGTGTGGTCCAACTGTCTCAGGTGGCCATACTCTGCTACACCCTATAGTTAGCGATTGTACTTACTGCGCTGCAATCACAGAGTGCACACCTCCCTGCCTGCAAAAACCCTGCATATGCCTCATATGTGCTGATCTGAACTGCGCCCCATAGCGAGACTCAAAGGTCCTTCCACCAGAGTTAGCCTCTGTTATTGGTGCTGAACTGTGTTTCACCCAGAGCCAACCCCAACACCCAACCACCCAAAGTTAGCCAGGGCAGTACCGTGCAGCTCAACATCAATCAGCCATGGGGCTGAACACTGCAGTGCCCTACAACAACAACCACAGTACTACACACCCAGACCACCACAATCCCTAAAGGGCACCAAAACCACACAGAGCCATAAAGGAAAATCGGTAAATTACCAAACCACGAGGGCTCACACCCATAGTCCCACAACCCACAATGTATTCAATTACAAGTGACAACTAACTACAAACTTACACATCATCCACAAATTAAACTACAAATAGTGAAGAAACAACTCCAGGGACAAGGAAGCAAGCCAACACAAGAGGACACCGGCTCCAAGAATTTCAACCCACAACTCAAAAACACCACACCATGCCTCACCACAAGAAAGATAGAGAAACTAGAATGGGAAACAGAAACAGGAAGGAGACCTCAATCGCACATGAAGGAACACATCATCAAGATTTCACAAAACCAAAAACCCTAGTGAATATAAAGCCAAATGGACTAAGGATAGAGACAAAGAATAGAGCTAACACGTACTACATCTCTCAATACCTCTCCACATATGGCTCCTTTCTAAGAGATAACAAACAATTAGCAACAAACCTACATGCAAGAACCGAATAACATGTTGACACAATCGAGACACCAAACCCAGCATTCCAAAAAAAAACCCACCCCAACCCAGAGAACACAATGGATAACACACCAACAATAACCAGGGACAAACTTGAATCCATTACTTTCAACACGCCCTACTTTACCAAAGACTGGATCAAAGGATGGACACCGACACAACTCACCAACCAGAACAAACCAAAACCAAACAACCCTGCCATCACCCTAATCATACTACTCGATGATGAGATGGAGCACCCAAGAACAACTCCTCCCAACAAGCACAACCCGGAGAGAACCATCCAGCAATGGAAACCCAACCTAGGGTGCACTGACTCAGACAGACAAAAGATTAAACAACCCACAAGGGAAAATGCACAAACTACGCAGTAGTCTGCTCAAAGTTAGATAAATGCTAACCCACTCAACATAAATCCACGACCTCCTAAGCGAGGGAGGCACAGACGCTCTCTTTCTCACATAAACTTGGTTATCTGACAACTACAATTCCATCGTGCATGAAGCCAAACCGGAGAACTTCAAATTAATACACGCCAAAAGAGAAAACCAAACAGGAGGCAGAATCAACCAACATTGAAGACTATGAATCCTTCATCAAGATCGAACTCACCAACCAAGCCAATATATTGTTCCTCCTGAGCTACAGACTGCTGTCCTATAACCCAAACTTTGCAACGAAACTAGCAGTCTCCATCACCATATTATCAACCTACCATGACAGCCTAGTCATACTCGGAGACTTCAACATCTGGTTTGAAAAATAAAACAAAACCTTATCGAACTCACTCTGTCCACTCCTGGAAACACTCAACTTCAAGCAAATAGTAAAGTGATCCACCCACAACACAGGACACACCTTGGACAAAACCTTCTGCACAGAGGGACTCTACACATTCACCTCAACACTGATGGCATGGAGCGACCACTACCTGATACCATTCTACATCAAACTCCAAACCCACATACCGGCCAGAAAGGCAATACTGCATGCCACCAAGAAATGAAACCAGAAGAGCCTAGACCTGGAGTCCTTACCAGATCTGCTAGAATCAACCCAACCTAACAACACAGAGCCAAACGAAACAACCACAGACTTAGCAGAAAACATACTCAGTCTCTGGATCACTGAGGCCCTATACTGTCTAATCAAAGCCACACCAAACAAACTTGCCACAAAATGGTCCACAGAAGAGCTGAAACAACTTAAAAAACAACTGCAAAATGGAAAAAATATGGAGAGAACAAAATAAAATACAAAAGACAACTCAGATCATACAAATCAACTGTGCTCAAAGTAAAAGAAATTACTACACGGAAGCAGATACAATGGGCTAAGCACTGACTACATCAAGACTCACCTCCTGCGAACCCATAACCAAAGACAATTTTCCACACTTATGAAGGACACCAACCTCAAAGGATCTCCAAGTGGCCCATGCCCCCGGACATCTTCAAAGAAATTCTAAAGCACAAAACCTCACAGAAACACTTCTGGCACCTAATGAACCAATCACTAAACACAGGAACTGTACCAAACTCCTTAAAATCAGCATACATCAAACCACCGACAAAAATGAGGTTGAAATTGCAGAAGATCCAAGCAACTACAGACCTTGGAAAACCATGTATACAAGATCCTACTTAAATACGTTGAAACAAACAGACCACTCTACCATTCACAAGTTGGCTTCAGACCAATGAGAGGAACAGAATCAGCACTCCTATCGATATGGGATGAGCTGAAAATAAATGCAGACAATGCCACCCAATCTGCCCTAATACAACTGGACATATCCGCGGCATTCAACACAATTAGCTACGCAACACTAATAAAAAGATGGAATGTGGCATTCAAGAATCCACCCTAAGGTGGCTTACCTGCGTTCTCACAGCTCGAACTGAAAGAACCTACTTACCACCTTTCACCTCAATAACCAAAAACATCTCCTGCGCAGTTCCACAGGGATCCAGCCTCTCACCCCTTCTCTTCAACATCTACATGTCCCCCTGATGAAATTAATTTGAACCAACAGACTGACCTCCTACAACTACGCAGATGACACACAACTGATTGTGAAGATGATCACAATCCAGGAACCAAACAACAGCCTCAACAACTGTCTCACAGACATCAACAATTGGATAAAAACGAACAACCTCAAATTGAACCCAGCCAAAACAGGAATAATGGTCTCACCCCCAGAAAGCAACCCAACCAACCCACAACTGGACTGGCTGAAAGGAATGGTAACACAATCGAAAAAACTTCCAATGAGGTAAACAATCTAGGAATACTCATGGACAAGGGACTATCACTGGAACCGCAAGTCAACGCAATCACAAAAATATGCTTCTATCTCCTCAGACGCCTCAGGGTGTTGCTACCATACCTCTCTTTTCCACACAGAACCCTTACAATCATATCCATGATATTGACAAGCATTGACTACGCAAACAGTCTCTACCTAGGAATGCCGGAATGACTCACCAAAAAACTCCAATGAGTCCTAAACACTGCAGCCGGGATTCTCCTGAGATTAAACAGAAGAGACCACATCACTACAGTTCTGAGAAGCCTTCATTGATTACCAGTAAAACAATGCATCAAATTCAAAGCCCTATGCTTTGCCCACAAATCCTTACACAGACAAGGAGACAAATTCCACCAGGCAAAGATCAGCCACTACCAGCCAAGAAGGGACCTTAAATCAAATACAAATAGAGACAAAACAATAAGAAAAGAGGACATTCGGAGGAACAACATTGCTACGCCTAATTGCTAACCTATGGAATATTATGCCCAAAGAAATTAGAAACACAGAACACCACCTCACCTTCAGGAAATGACTAAAAACATGCTTATTCAACAGCCAATGACAAACACAAAGGGACAACGGCAGCAAGCACTGAAAATGCACCAAGGGATGTGGTCACAGATAGCAGTGGTGCAATCAAAGAGGACCAAAAATACCCCACTGCCCACCTCCCCTAAATCCCCAATCATGCGCCACAGCTAGAGAGATCACTGAAGAGTAGCCTGCCCCACAGCAGACAGACTCTGGCAAAGACACCCCATACACAAATGTATCCATTCAAGAAAGCCCAGCCAGTTAACACATTAAATCGAAGCATTAGTCTAACCATGTCTCGCCTAGATAACAAGGATTGCTCAGTCGTGCACCATTTCCTCAAATGTATTGCAATGCCAGCCGTGCGTCCATTTACCAGCCAACGGCACAGAAGGCCAAAGCACAATTGCTATGACTAATTCCTGCAGAGTAAATAGTAACATACTATGTACAATCAATCCCTGCCCTCGGATAAACCATAAGGGAAGTGAACCTCCACACTTGGAGTGGAGGCAGGGCTTGCCGATTAAACACAAGCAGGAGTGTTGGAAGGTACCATTAAGTGACAACAGAAGACATACTTCTGAGGCACTGTCAAAACTACCCGATATACTAATCAATCCTCCTGTTCTGCTCCTCCAAATTATGGAAGCCCTTACAATGAGGCAGATTTATGGATTTCAGGGACAAAATGGTGTAGCCTTGTGCTCCTCTGCTAGTCACACCCACGTCCACCAGCTAGAATTGTGCTATTGTTCCCTTTAGACATTAAAAGCACACAGAAAATGCATTCTGCTGCAATTTGTTTTTGCCAGTGATAAATTGAGGAGCCAAGGACCAGTGGAGCGATGGACTAAAATGCAACTCACAACGATGCCAAGGACCTGAGGAGAGCAACTCACCAGAGCAGCCAATGACCAGAGGTGCTACGGACCAGAGTAGAGCAATTCACCAGAACAGCCAAGGACCAGTGGGTGCGACCGACTTTAGGAGAGCAACTTACCAGAGCAGCCAAGGACCAGAGGTGTGACAGACCAGAGGAGAGCCACTCACCAGAGCATTCAGGGACGAAAGGTGCAACGGACCAGAGGAGAACAACCTCAGTGACAATAGGACCAAAGGACCAATGGACAAGATGAGCTTCTGAAAAGGGGCTAGGAATGTTAGATGTCTCCATGTCATGAGGGACACCCTACTCAACTCCTGGCCTTTCATTTTACCTTAGATTTATTTCTGTCTATTTAATTCAATTGAATGACTACAGCCAGATGATTACTGGCAACTACAAAGTGTATTGAGTTTAAAGTATGGGTACTGAATTTCTGTTTCTCGCAATTATTGTTATTTATAGATACAATTATTAAGAGAAAAGAAATAGTAATAATATAAAATTAATATTAACATGCCACCTTTCATATGTGAATGGACCTCCTGTACTATACATGGAGTAATATATAATGTTTACCTACTAACACTGTTTAGAGTACTTTCCAGTTCTAGGGCCTCCTCACAAGTTGGGCAGTATCTGGCCACATATACCATTGAGTGTTATTTGCGTCAACCGCCTGGGTTGTGGTGCAAGCAATGCCCCATCACGGGTCGGCTGGCATGTGCACACGGCCCAGGAATTGACGCAAATACCGTTCGGCGGTAATAGTGGCTGAAAACCCGAAAAATCAGCGAACATTGCGTTAGCGTCGCCAGCTAGCGCTATTGGCGTATGTTAATAGCGCTGCGGAAAATGCATCACCACCGGAACGGGACACAAAGCGACAGCCATTTTGGAAATCAAAATCCACCTAAAATCAGAGCCCTTGGAAGCCATCCACTCCAACACATTCCAGAAAATGTCCCAGGAGCGTGTGAGGGGCAAGTCTGCCCTGGATAGGGTGTGTAATCCTAAATTCTCTGAATCTGAACTCACAATACTGATGGAGGAGGTGATTTCCCACCAGGATGAACTCTATGGACCCCAAAAGAAACAGACAGGCTCACAGCGGTATAACCGCATCTGGGCAGACATCATCGAGAGGGACACTGTGGCGGGCTGTGTCCCCAGGGATGGTGAGGACTGCTGCAAGCAATTTAACGTCCTGCGGGTCCATGTCCGGGGTCTCCTGGCACAGCACAGGAGTGAGAGCATGGCGACCGGGGGAAGGCCACCACCACCACCACCTGAGCTGGCACAACAGGAGGAGCAGTGCACCACCCTCATCGACATGGCATCCATTGAGGGAGTGGGAGGAGCAGAGGTACGCACCAGCACCCAGGAGGCTGAAGGTGAGTCACCCCTCCTTGCAAATTGCATTGTGACTAGGCCACCACTCCATCCCCAGTGTGAATGCCCAACAGCCGGGCACTGTGAGTGGGTGCAGTGCGTGGGAGCGACCACAGCTGCCCATGACAGCACCCTTGTACCAGTGCACCTAGGTGTCCCCTGTGATCCAGAGTTGTGGGTAGGGTAGCAAATGGACACATACAAGCACCATGCCACACACATCCATGGCGGGGGCACAGCATTTGTCAGGTGGCCATGTGTAGTACCAACCCCCCCTCACTGACTGTGGCATGCCAGCTGTGCATGTGCATCATATGCATGAAATGGCTATGCCAACAATTCAAACTGTGCTCTCCCCCCCTCACGTAGTATGGATCGGTAATACCAACACTGTGAAAACAAAACAGGCCAAGCATGAGTGAAATTGTCCTGTACAACCCTCTCCCCCCATTTACGCACTGAAATGCATGAAAATAATTTGAGGTGCTCTGTCCTCATGCCATACCCTATGTCACCTAGAGGCATGCAGGCATCATCCGAGGGCAACAAGGATGACGAGGAGGCAGGCCCATCCCAACATGTTCCCAGACGCACCTCTACCAGCACCATCACTCCAAGAAGGGACCGGCAGGTGGACCAACCCCACCACAGCAGTGTCACACCACCTCGCTGCACACAAGCCACCAGGGGCTTATCACCTTGGCACACACAAGCCACCAGGTGCTCGCCACCTCAGCGCACACAAGCCACTAGGGGCTTGCCACCTCGGTGCACACAAGCCACCGGGTACTCACATGATGTGGAGGTTGCCACGAGTGCAACCGCCCCAGAGGAGGGTGCCTCATCCAGTGAAAAGCAGCATGCTGTATTCGTGTTAACACCAATACACAGTCCAGTGCAGCAAATGGTCACACCCGAAGGGACCCTTGAGCATTTGCAGACTCACAGCCACAGTCCACATGTCTGTGCACGCCGCTGCTGCACACACACACCAGTGGCGGATGAGGACACACCCTCATATGGCTCATCTGCTGGCAGCCTCTCCATCCACAGGAACAGGTCTTGCCAATGTTGTCATGGCACACCTGGATGTGATGGAGGCACGCCAGATGAAGATCGAGGGCATGGCCAGAGAACACAACCGCCACATCAAGGCCTTCAGCAGTGCAATAAGCGGGGAAGCAAGACAGCGAATTGTGCGAGTGCCAATTTGCGCATGCAGAACAGATACGTGAGGCGAACAATCTCCTGCGCCAGCAGCTGCAGTTGGCTGCATTGATGCCATCCACCTCAACCACCCCCACAGAGGGCTCCCTACTGGGGTCACCCAGGCATAGATCACTGCGTCATTTTTTTTTTAATAACAATTTTAATTAATTTTCCACAACATAATTTACAGACATTGTGAATAACATCCAATGGTACATCGCATTGTTGTCTGTTCATACCTCCCTCCACCGGCCTCTCCTTCTCCCCCCAGCCTATTCCTCTAACACTGTCTACATATATTGTACCCAGGACTGCTTTGAACCCATCATCGTATCTCTACGCATGCTTTGGTCTTGGGAAGATTCCTAGCAAGCACGCCATGGGAGAAATTGACTCAGATGATAGGCCAACTTTAGTCAGGATCCGGGCCACTCCCTCCTAATATAGCCGAATCTCTGTGCAGGCCCAGAACATATGCACCAGGTCTGCGTTGGTCAGACCACATTTCGTACAGGCCGGTTCTGTTGCTTTACCGAATTTAGCAATTTTCTCCAGAGTTAAGTATGCTATGTGAGTGACATATAGTTGGATCAGTTGTAGCTTCGCATTTCTGGACACTTTCTTGTGATATCCCATGGTCCTGCCCCAAGTTGCATCCGGAAATTGCTCTTGCAGATCTGCTTCCCAGCTTCTCCTGGTCTTTACTAGATTGCTGTCTGGCCTTGCCATTAGTACCTCATATAGTCTAGATATTGCCTGTCCTCCTTCGGAGATGTCATAGAATGTTTCTATCGTTTCATCTTCTAACAGGCTTGGGATCCTGTAATGCTGAGATCCACACCATCTCCTTCAAAAAACAATGGGGTGCATGCCGGTTGAAGTAACTCAGTGTCATGGATGGGTCAGATCGTCTGGCAGCCAGTATATGACAAACTGAAGTTGGCACACCACAAAATATCCCTCAAAATCTCGCACTTTTATCCCTCCCTATTCATATGGCCTCTGTAATTTCTCCAACAAATTTCTGCATCTCGAATTGTGCCACAGAAAGCTCTGGGAAGTAGTGTTCAATGTCCTAAAGAGGACTTTGGGTATATTATATGGAACATTCATAAAATAGTGGAGCACCCTCGGAAGCACCACCATTTTCAACAGTGCGTCTCTTCCCATTAATGAAAGCGGCAGTTTAGCCCAGAATTTCATGGAATTCTCTATTTTATTCACCACCTTTAACGTGTTTTGTACATGTTCTGCTTTAGGGTTGTGAAAAATGTCTACTCCTAGGTATCTAAATGTGTCAATTTCCCATATAATTGGTTACTCAGGTAACATGCTCCGGGGTCTCCCATTGTACCCTGCAATGAAGAATAGACATGACTTCTGTACATTTATTGTCATCCCTGAAAGGTCAGCATAATGCTCGAACACATCCAGTATATAATGTAGGTTGGTCGCTGGGTGTTGTAGATAGAGAAGCATATCATCCGCATACAGGGCGATCAAGTGTGTACAACCCTGTATTTTGATGCCTGCCTCATGATATTCTTTCTGTAAATATACGGCTAGTGGCTCTAAGGCTATATAAATAACACAGAGGACCATGGGCATCCCTGCCTAGTCCCTTTGCTTAATTCCCATTGTTCCAATATAGTGTTACCTGTCTTGACTCTTGCCACTGGATTGTTGTATAGCAGTTTAACCCATTTAATATATGCAGGGCAAATACCGAACCCTTTCAACTCCACCACCAGCTACGGCCATCTAACCAAGTCAAATGTCTTGACTGAATCCAGCGAGGTTACTGCCATTAGCTGGGTGCTGTCTTGGGTGTGGTCTATGACATGATTAAATCGTCTCAAATCGCACGTGATAGTCCTGTTTGGGACATAACCTGACTGATCCGGGTGTATGAGTTTGTAAATTACTGGCTTCAAACTATGCGCCAACAGAGCTGTCAGTATCTTCCCTTCTTGATTGAGCAGTGAGAAGGGTCTGTAGGAATCACATTTGGTGTCAAGTTTGTTGGGCTTCAATAATGGGACAATGATTGACTCCCTTAATGACAGCGGCGAAATGCCTTTATCAAGCCAATTCATTTAGCATTGCCAACAGTGAGGGCGCAATCTTTGCCATTAATTCTTTATAGAACTCGCTAGGTAGTCTGTCCGCACCTGGGGCTTTACCAGACAGCAACCCCCTTATTGTGTGTTACAACTCCTCTCTGGTAATGGGGGCTTCAAAACTGTCTACAGCTTCGGCATCTAGCTTTGGAAAATCTATCAGCGCCAAGGCTTCCTCTATCTCTGACTCTTGGATTTCTGTTGTTTTCTCATATAACCTCTTATAACAGATCTCCCCGTTCTTTGCTGCAATAGCACAAATCATGCTCCGCTTGGTTTCACTTTGGTATAACCAGGGTAGTAAGCACCCTGGTTTGTCCCCTTTGGCGTGCTGCTGTTCCACATAAATCCTATAACTCAACTTGCCTAATCTATCCCAGTGTTCTAAGCACTCCTGTTTCAGGGCTATTACCTCTTGAGCCTTCCCGCTGGTTAGATTCCCCAGGTCATTCATGGCCTCTAGTTTACTTTCCGCTTTACGTAAGTCACTCTCTATTGCTGCCTGAACTCTGTTCGCCTTTGCAATTGCAGTCCCCCTGATCACCACCTTGAAGGCCTCCCATAAAGTGTCCACTGGTGTCACACTTCCTGTATTATGTGTAAAGTACTCCTGTGCCCCCTATCTTAAATGTTCCCAAAATGCTCAATCTTTAAGAGACTCACTGCTAAGTCTCCATGTCAGGATATGTGCTCTTGGCCTGCTGTGTAACCACCAACAGGGCATGGTCTGACAACAGTCGTGCTTTGTAATCTGCCTTTTCGAGTTCGCCCACGGTGTCTTCTCCTGTAAAGATATAATCCAATCTAGTGCACAGATCTTGGGGAGCCATGTAATGTGAATATCTGCGGGTCTGCAGTTGCAAGGTCTGCCATATGTGTGAGAGTTTAAATGCTTGCAACAATGTATTCAGGGCCCTGGCAGAGGGGGTTGGGTGAGTGAACTTTTCATCAGATCTGTCCACTGTAGGGTTGATCATACAAATAAAGTCCCCTCCCCATTTCAGTGGGCCATGTCTGTACAGGCTTAACAGTGGGTATAACGTGTGGAAGTAGGCAGCTGTCTCCTGTTAAGGTGCATATGTGTTAATGATACAAAATTCTCTGTGTTCCACCCAACCTCGCAATACAAACATCCTACCCTCTTTATCTTGGAAAGTATCAAGCACCCTCAAAGGTACCAATGGTGCTACCCATATTATTATACCCCTAGCATAAGCGGAGTAAGACAAACCTAGTGTTGTGCCTCTCCTTTTTTTAGCGAGGGCAATCTGTTTCTCTTTTATGAGGTGCATTTCTTACAGAAGTGCAATGTCAATTTTTTGTTGCCTTAAATAAGTAATTATCCTGGTACGTTTAATATAATTGCTAAGACCCCTGACATTCCAGGATGCTGTTCTAAGTTCCCTCATCGCACTTAAACATTTTGACATGTACAAGTAGTCCAATGGTCAAGTTCAACATACAAAGTGTGGAACTGTAGGCTAACTCCTGGCTAACTGCCCCAACTCCCCAACCCACCCCCTCCCAACAAATGCCCAGCTCAATGCCTTGTGCTCAAGTATTCCCACTTCTCGCCACCACTCGAGGGACTCAACCTGGTGCGTCGGGCGCAGTAGGTGGATACCTAATTGCTAGTATCCGAAAACAAATAAATCCAGTCTGAGTTGCAGGACGCTCCTACGTAGTGCAATCTTGCAATAGGCACCACGTTGTTGGCTCCTGTATTTAGCAACTCATAATTCCTGAGGCTTCCATCTGGAGGTCCTACCACCACCTAGTCTTATAATTACAGTCCTTTGCTGTGCTGTAGTTGTCCCGGCTTTCTCTTGTGTCTATGCGTTGCTACTCCCTCCACCTTCCGTCCCGATTGGCAATTCTGCATGTCCATCCATTGATATGTGTGTCTTCTGCGTTGTCGAAGTAAATGGCACAACCTTTGTAAATTATTTTCAGTCTAGCCAGATACAGCAACATATACTTCAGTTTCGCCGCTCATAGTCTCCTTTTGACCAATATATATTTCATCCGTTGTTTCTGTACCTGTAGGGTGTAATCCCGGTATGCAGTTATCGTGGCTGATGCCGGCTGGTTCGTCCCGCCTTTATGGAAATACTCGAGGATCTTTTCCCTATCCAGGTATTTCAGTATCCAAGCTATTATTGGTCTCGGGGAGTGGGGGGAGCAAGGCAGTGGTTTCCTCGTCAGCGACCTATGTGCCCTCTCGACCATGAAACCTTGGGTGAGTGCCCCTGCAATGATTTCTGCAGCAGCACCGTCTCTATATAGTCTGTCGGGTTCCTTCCTTCCTCTCCTACTGGGAGCCCAATGATTCTTGCGTTGTTGTGTTTGGCTCTTCATTCTGCATCTTCGGCTCTGTCTTCCAGAATACCCACCTGTTGTCGCAGTACTCTGACTTCTTCTGAAGTGTCCTTCAAGCCACTTGTGTTCTCCACACTTCCTTTTCAATTGTTCCCATGCGTTCAGCAAGGGACCTAACATCTAGTCTCAACAAGTTCACATCTATGCTGATGGCATCTATTTTAGCCTCAAGATACTCCTTCATAGATGCTATGCCTTCGAGGATCTGATGATCTCCTTTCTCGAGCAACTGCTCTCTTTGGGGTGTTGAGGTTGCTTGAGCAGGGTTCTCCAACAGGTGCGTGGTTTTGGTACAAGCTTCCAGAGTAAGTTGTTTCTCTTTACTTTTTTGAGTTTTGGATGCCATGGTTTGTTGGCGCCGTGCTCCTCCACACCCCTACCGATAATCGTGCCACTCAGATATGCAGATTTCACTACTTATTGTTCTGTCCTTGCAGCGGGTTTCACTGCCTTATCGCTGTATGTACCCTTGAATATTCCCACGTATTTGGCAGATGCTAGTTGTGACCTCTCGGATGGTATCAGCGAGGCCTGGTTATTTTGTCCATATCCTACTATAGGCTGCCTGCATCAAGTCTACCATGATATTTAGTGCTTGCACCACAATGGACTGTGTGGCTAAATGTCTTTTGGCTGTGTATGTTGTTCCGTGTTGTGGCCTACTCATGCCCTGCAAAACCTTCAGTATGCTGGGGGTCTGCTGCCTTCGGCCTCCATTATTTGGCTTGCCCCTTCACCTTGATAAACCACCATTCAGCAACAATCTCTACCGGTATGTACATCCAGGCGGGAATGAACTCACATGCATTTCCTGCTTGCTGGCACAAGCTTGTACATATCATTCCTCGCCTGATCTCCGTTGTTATGTCCTTGGTACGTGCCACTTGTGCCCCCTTATTGAGAGATCCTGTTAAGGTCACAGACTACCTCTCTTGGTTTCCTCCCGTACTATGGCTTTGCTAGGGCCCCCGTCCATGTGCCCTTACAGAACCATCACTTATAAGTGAATAACGCTGCGCCAGCTTGTTGTATTCTTTGCTCGGGCACCGCAGGCCCTTACACAAGCCTTGTGTCATGCCCCTAGAGCCGTGATGACCCAGCGCCGTCTACACCTCCAATCAACATCCACCCTATCTTTCAAACCACACTTGTTGCTTTTGACTGGGATGCTCTGCGTCGGATTGTATACCAGCACTTTTCGTAGCTTCCCACTGCTACCAGGATTGTCCCAGAGGGTAGCTGCTGTGCAATACGGATCCCCACTCACCTCTTCTCCAGGCTGCCACAACGGTAGACTGGCTCACACTGTTCTTGTTGTTATGTATATAGTTCCAGCAGCAGGGGTTTCACTCACGGCCTCCGTCCTTCAGGTCTGCCGTGGCTGCTTCTGTAGCAAGCCTGTAACAGCAGTCAGGGCAGCTTGCTGCACATCGTGTCATCTTTCCATACCAGACCTCTCGCCAGCTTGCTATGTTCCGGCTCCCTCCTCTTCCTTATTGCAGCAGTGTCGGCTCCAGCTGGGAAGTTGCTGTTCACCAACACCTCTGCATCTAATGGCATGTATCTTGGTGCCGCTTCGCTTCCCAGGTTGACTGTTTAGGAGCTGCGCTGACTCCACCCAGCCGGACACAGACTCTGCTTTGTTTGTTCCTTGTAGTCCCCCTCCTTACAGCCTGACCTGCATGTCCGGCCACCTCCTTTGTTCTATGTGGAGCCGGCGTCACACATGCTCCTGTTGCGTATTAGCATGGTTTCCGCACCTCCGAGTGTGGATCGGTGTTATCCGTTGTTGCGCGTGCAGCTTCAGCAATAAGCACTGCACTTCTTGCACATGTTTAGGCATCCCACTGAAGCGCTTCTAAGATCTCAGCAAAGACGGATGTACAAGTCCCTCATGCTGCATGTGTTAGGGTCTGCACTTTCATGCATTTAATGGCCTTCCTGGTCGGTGGCACTCCAGCTCTCACTGCCGGTGCAGTGCAAAGCACGCTGGGTTGCTCTCCCTCCGAATCGCTTCCTGTAGTAAGCTTTGTCATGTCGCCTCCTCCGCCGCTCTGCAGACCCTCGTCCCCTCCGTGCCGCCATCTTGTTTCTTTCTTCTCAACGGACAGGCCCCTGACTTCGGTCGGCTTTAATGTTGTTCGTAGGGCACCGCAATTTCTCACGCTTCGCCCGGCAGTGCACGTCCTATTCATCAAGCAGTGCTGAAACCGTGGGCACAGAGGCATCCAACCTCATTTTCAAGACAGGATCGTGTATGGATCACAGGAGCCACGGAAGTCACGTCCTACTTTATGGCTGCTCAGCCACACCCCCGGGTCACAGCGTCATTTGCAACGCTGCTCACCTGAAGGCGGTACACTTGGGAAGCATCAACATCCAAGTTAGATGAACAATGCACGGTTGGCCTGAGGGCCAGGCACATGGACTCATTTGCACTGTGTTGGGGGAGTGGGGTATGTGTGGTGGGGAGTTGGTGGGGCAGGGGGGGTGTGCTGGGGAGGCTTTGGGGGAGGGGCTTTGTTCCACTTTCATTAAAGACTATTCAAACATGACATAAAGCAGGGACATTCATGAGTGTGTACAAGTGTTATTTTTTTTACAAGTGCTGTTCATGCCATGTTTCCTTTCACTATCTTAGAAAAAATTGTCAATCAACACCTGTCTGGCCAACCTCCCCTCCCTCATCCCATCCCTGTGTGCAATAGCCCTGGCAGCGGGCACATGGTCATGGTCACTCCCATGCCCTGGGGGTTGCCCGTCTGCGTTAGGGGGTAGTGGCACATTCCTACAGCAGCAGATGCTGTGCAGCATGGCACAAGTGGGTATAATCTTGCCAACTTTTTCAGGCACATACATTTGTGCCCCTCCAGTACTGTCCAGGCATCGGTCCCATACTTTCAACAAGCCAAATGTCCTTTCTACGCATATGCATGTCTTACTATGGGCATTGTTGTATGCCTGCTCTGCCGGAGTTTGTGGATTCCTCACAGGAGTCATCAGCCAGGTGAGCTGCTGGTATCCTGAATCACCTGCATGGGATGAGATAAGTACATGAGGCCTAGGTCACTTCAATGGGTGTGCAAGGACTAAGCATCAATACACTATGCACTGTGGTCCACTTTGTCTCCAACAGAGACATGCATTGTGATTGGCTGATTGGTATACATCCATCATCTTTCAGGCCATACACCATCTGACCTGTGTGATTGAGTGGGCTGTCCTGTGGCAGATTACATTTGCCTGCACAACGGATTACTGAACTTGCACCGTTGGATGATGACCTATGTGAATGGGACTGTGAGTGGCACTCATGCTCATTAAGTACCGCCAGGTAACCACTTGTCCTTTGAACATGGTGTATTCATGGTCCATGGGTTTGCTCTGCAATGTGCGCCATGTCCCTTGTAACCCACTTTCTACCTTCAACACTCCCTAGGTGTGATTGGTACAGTGGTGTATCCATACCCTCAGTATGAGGCTCCGGTCATGACAGGCTGTTCAAGGCCAGTGGTGATTTGTATTTCGATGTGGCTGTCTTAGTGGATGGTGGAGCATTGGCTACATGGGACCAGTTTTTGTTTTGTTTCCCATGCATGTAAATGTGCATTCATGGGTCACTCTCCCAGGGATGTTCATGTTCGCGTTTGATCCTGATCATCTACATTGGTTTTGAGGATGGGTATTGCATTCCTCTCACTTTGCATTCCTGTGTGGTGCCCTGGGTGAGGTAACTCTTATGTGTCAGGGTCTAAAGCAGCAATGCAACACAGGCAAGGTGCATTCTGGTTGTTTTGGCCACATGTGTTAAGGTGTTTTCAGAAGTGTGTGGCCATCACCTTGTGTGGGTCCAGGTGTGGTGGTCGTGTGCAGGTGACCTTGTGTGCCACATGTATATGGTACTGGTGCTGTGATGGTGCTGGCTGTGGCTCCTGGTGGCCTGCAAGGCTTCCTGTGGCTCTGCCCACACCCTTTCATTTTGGCATGCATTTCAGGCAGGGTTTTTACTCACCCACTATCCATGTGCGTTATCCTCTGTGCCTCTCCATTTAGGCTGGCAGTGTGCTGTTGCTCAGCACCATGGAGTTGTGGGTGGAACCACGGTAGCGAGTGCAACAATAGCTGATGGTCAGGTCTGGGCTATAGGTCATCTGTAAGTTCAACGAATTGACATTTTTCCGATTCTGGTACGCTGCCTCATGGTCCCGCGGTGCAACCAGTGCAAAATGTGTGCAGTCTAGGGCTGCAATCACGTTGGGCACTTCGGCAATCGCATGGAATCGCATAGAACTGTGCCTTAAGTTCATTCACCTGTGCCTAGGTGGTGGGCAATGCCATGTGTTTGTTCATGTAGCGCAGCGGTGCATCCAGCACCTGGCCCAGGAATGCATTAAATGTGGACTGGGTCATGCCATGCATCATTGCAACTGTGTTCTGGAAGCTGTCCGTCCCAAGGCTGATGGCAATCCTGCTACCAACGTCACCTTGAATTGTGTCAGGCAACTGGGTAATGGTAGCCCTGATCAGCCTGTACTCGGCTACCAACTGACCATCAGTCAGGGCCCAGGGTGATGGCCTGACCCTGGGGATGGCTGCCCTCCTTGCTGGGGCTGGTCACATCCTCCTCCTCTCCTCCCCTGTGCCCTGGGCTGGTTGTCAGACCTCTATAGCTCCGGGCACAGCATGTAGAGGTCCATGTCTAGGCCCCCGGCTCAAAATGGCAACATGGTGTTGGGAAGTGTGTTTGGGGCCTGAGTGGGTCTTTTGTAGGCCTCTTGAGTGCATTGTTTGCACCTGTGGCTTTATTGCTCTCACCTCCCTGCTCCTAATGGCAACATGGTGTTGGGTAGTATGTTTGGGGCCTGGCTGGGTCTTTTGTATGCCTCTTGTGTGCTTTGTTTGCATCTGTGGCTTTGTTACGCTCACCTGTGTTCTTTTACCTCCAGCAGGCGGCCGGGTGTATTTACGGTGCTATTAGCACTGGTTGTCCGGCGCTACCAGCGCTGATGCTCTACTAGTGATAGGTCTGTTACAGCACGTTGTGTTGTTAGCGCTAATACAGCCGGCGATATTACAGCCGGCTGTAATACCATCCGGATGGAATAGCGCCGGCTGGATTGCAGTTGTGATACGGCAGAGCTGTATTGGCGGCGTTAATACTGTTACCACCGGATTTAAGGGCTACTGCCCAACTGGTGGTGATGCCCGTAATGCCTTGTGCCTATGTTTAATCTGTGTTTGTGAGTGTGTGTTTTCGTGTAAATTATTATTCACATATAACACTAATAAACATGTTCTAAAGAGATATATGCATTGGTCTATGATTTAATTTACATCCACAGTTGGGTCGTAGATTTATATTCGTTAGTATATTGTTTGGATATTTCTGCCAGGGATAAATATGGTGCCTTTTTTAAAATTATTCCAGGCATTGACTAGTCAGCCCCAGTGCAGCAAGAGCCCAAGGAGGTTAAAAACCAAAGGTCAAGCCCCATACTGCCACCTCCTCTCCGCCAACCCACACTCTCTATTTCGGATGCACCTGAGTACCACTAGTTCCTTCTCTCCACTTCCACCAGCTGGTACTGATGTTATGTTGTTGGGGAAGCAGCAGGGTATGTAAGATTCTTCTGCTGTATCAGATTGTGGTGTGGAGACAGTATGACAGGTAGCAGCTTTGCGGGGGTGAGTATGGGAGGCAGAACGCCAGGTAGGGGTCCTATGTGGTGAGGAAGCTGAATGGCAGGCTGCAGTCTTTTGTGGTATGTTCAGGAATGCAGGTTGCGTGCTTAAGTTGTTGCACTGAGGAGGAGGAAGGAAGACAGGCAGGGCTCTCATTTTTTGGAGGTCAGCAGATGGGGAGCATGTCACCATTCTTTTGAGGGGCGAGGTATGGATCTGGGATGCAAGATAGCCATTTTGTCAGATGGGTTGAGGGAGACAGAAAGTCAGGCATGGCATCTTGCCGGCTCGGCTTGAGTTTGACTGCAAGAACTACGCCACGCCCCCTGACCCAGCTGTGGCTCTACGCAAGAAGGCCCTGTCTCCCCTATCTCCACAGATTGTTACATTAGGCATTAAAGTGCTCCATTCCTAAAAAATAAAAATAAAATCTCTTGGCATGAGAATCCTACAATGGGAGCAATACTCCAAGAACAGTCTCTAGCTCTTATGAAAGGGATCGGTTTGAACTGATTTTCAAAAGACCAAATGGTCATTCGTGGTGCGGGCATTTAAAGATAGCCATGTTGTATGCACAAATAGCACATGGCCTTCAGGTGACATTAGCAGACCTTCATCGATATCACATGTTCTTTATGGAACGGGGGGAACCGGGAGCATAATAAGTTTGGTGGACGCAGCACAATTCATCAGCAGGTAGTGCTACAGCTACGGCCCATAAAACCAGAAAGGGACAAAAGGCTAAAAGTGCCTCCACCCGCCCCGTCCTCAATGATTGCTCCAGCTGGAACTGGAACTTTTTTGGCTTTTCTCTGCATTGCACTCTGCATGTTACTTCATATCGTTCAGTTATGCAAAGTAGTAGTGTGCCTATCTTTCCAGGAAATGAAAGCTGTTTGCTTATGACCTTGGCTAAACTACAGTGCCAGTATCCAAAGTATTTCTACATTTTAATCCAATGGGCCCTTTGTTTCCTGAAGGATCAAGGGGCAATTCATAACCCATGTTCCTCCGTGTGTCATATGTGTCTAGTGTGTATGCAAGCAATGTGTGGGGGGGGGGGTACACGCAGTTTGGGGGAGGATTGATTTCCAAAACTATGTGTGCAAATGCCTCTGCGCATTGAGTTTGGCCCACGTGGGGAGTGTGCATGCCGTGAGAGTGCCATGGGGCACATCCCAAAGGCCTCACACCTGGCATCTGCGTCCAGCGACCAACAGGGGTTGGGAGTCAGAGCCAGTGAATTTAGATTCATCAGTTTTACTTAAACTGCGTGCAGTGTGTCAGGTAGGTTCTTGGTGATGTTTATTCAGTTTTCACTGTCTGCTTCTCACTGCTGCACAGATTTGAGCAACAGTTCACTCCATGTGACGACACAAGTCAATGCATATGTTAATGAGACCCCTACCCCCATTTATTTTACAATTTTGCCCTGTGGTGTGTTTATGTGTAAACTCTCTGTATGTATGTGTGCATGTGTGTGTATATATATATATATGTATATATATATATATACACATATATATATATATATATATATATATACATATATATATATATACACACATATATACGTGTTTTGTTGGTGTATGTATATGTATGTGTATATATATATACACACATGCACACATACAGAGAATGTATACATAAACACACCACAGGGCAAAACTGTAAGATAAATGGGGGTAGGGGTCTCATTAACATATGCATTGACTTGTGACGTCACAGTGAGTGAACTGTTGCTCAAATCTGAGCAACCTGTGCAGCAGTGAGAACTTAACAATAACGTCCCTTTAACAACGTGTTTTGTTGGTGTATATATATATATATATATATATATATATATATATATATCTATATATAGATATATATATAGATATATATATATATATATATATATATATACACCAACAAAACACGTTGTTAAAGGGACGTTATTGTTAAGTTGCACTAGCATAAACCCATCAAATTCAATTGAAAAACTTTACAGGGACGTTATGGTTACAGGTCAAACCGAAACAACCCACAAATTCACCAGTTATGGTAGGCTAAGCAACCATAACTCGTGCCAGAACTGTGCTCTGCTAAGACTAACACCCATGACATCAAAGATGACATCACAAATGTCATTGACGACATCACTGATGACATCACATGTCATCCTCCTCTTTCTTTGTTCACTGACATATGTAGGGCAGGTGGTTTTCTTCACAGAGAGTCAAGAAGTAAACATTGAAAAGGTACTATATTTGCAGACCTTACTCTTGTCATATGTTCTTACACTAATGTTGTAAGGATTCAGTGACAGCATGCAATACATGTACATAAGGGAAGAAGCAGGCCTGCAACAGAGCAATCATTTGTGTGCATGAAGATAACAAGTTAGGTTAAGAACACTTTCTGGTAATACTCCTGCTTTGTTGCCTACTGTATTTTCCCTGTATATGGGCATATTCGTGTGCGTTGTGGTCTCCTTGTCTTTTGTGTGTAGTAGTAGAAATATGTTGTAAGTGAGGCGCTATTAGCTACTTATCACATGTTTCACAGTACGCAAAACTGTGACACAAAAGCCTTCTGCATTTTACTATCTAACGTGGCAGAAATATTAATAGTGATCCTCTATGGTGCATGCTGCAGACAATGCGTACCTTTCTACATGAGCTGGTTCCTACACTGGAAAGAACGCTGTACTGCAATGGTGTTTATAGCAAAGGATTGTGCAATTAATTATCTATCTTATGATAATTCTCAGAATGGCCGCTGATAGTTTTCTGCGAACATACATTGAAAAACCCTTGTGTAGGCTTTAAATGAAAAGTTACTACACATGTGATGTCATCAGTGATATCATCAATGACATTTGTGATGTCATCTTTCATGTCATGGGTGTTAGTCTTAGCAGAGCACAGTGCTGGCACGAGTTATGGTTGCTTAGCTTACCATAACTGGCACATTTTTGGGGTGTTTCCGTTTGACCTGTAACCATAACGTCCCTGTAAGAACGTTTTTCCATTGAATTTGATAGGTTTTTGCTAGTGCAACTTAACCATAACGTCACTTTAACAACGTTTTTTGTTAGTGAATTTCATAGGTTTTTATTCGGGCACTATAAATATAACGTTGCTTTACCATAGTGTATTTAGAAATGATGCTATGTTTGTAGTAGCGCACCTTCACCATAACGTCCCTTTAGCAATATTTTTTGTGGCTGATTATGATATAAAGCTCCTTTCAGAGTGTCACAATGTAAGTGGCAATGAAGGGAGGCAATGCGATGTGCATCGTATACCCTCCACACAATTGTGTGCTAAATGGAAGGAACCGTGGTAATGTGGAAAACACAGCAGTGGAAACAGTTAGAAATGGGTGGCTGTTGAAACAGATGGTTGTGCATGTTGCAGTACGTTTTCAAGAGCGCAAGTGCGCAACAGCAAGCAAAAACATTATTCCTGTACTTCCAAAAAGGGCAGCAATGCAATGTGTGTAGAGCGCCCAGAATTCGGAAATGCAGTAATATCAGCAAGAACGCTATTTGTGCGGAAAACTGTTCATGCTGTGAAACGATAGATTCCGAGTTGTACAGCACGCGAACGGCACAAGTTGTAAAAAGACACAAATACATTTCTTCACAATGTATCATGCTTTCTCCATTTCCAGGCCAAATTAAATATAACGTGCCTGCATGGGTGTCTGCATATTGGGATACAAAATTATGCAGGAGATCGGAAACAGAAGCATTACCTGGCCTACTGCCTCCCTGTTTGTAGTAGCGCACCTTCACCATAACGTCCCTTTAGCAATATTTTTTGTGGCTGATCATGATATAAAGCTCCTTTCAAAGTGTCACAATGTAACTGGCAATGAAGGGAGGCAGTGCGATGCGCATCGTATACCCTCCACACAATTGTGTGCTAAATGGAAGGAACCGTGGTAATGTGGAAAACACAGCAGTGGAAACAGAAATGGGTGACTGTTGAAACAGATGGTTGTGCGTGTTGCAGTACGTTTTCCAGAGCGCAAGTGCGCAACAGCAAGCAAAAACATTATTCCTGTACTTCCAAAAAGGGCAGCAATGCAATGTGTGTAGAGCGCCCAGAATTCGGAAATGCAGTAATATCAGCAAGAACGCTATTTGTGCGGAAAACTGTTCATGCTGTGAAACGATAGATTCCGAGTTGTACAGCTTGCGAACGGCACAAGTTGTAAAAAGACACAAATACATTTCTTCACAATGTACAATGCTTTCTCCATTTCCAGACCAAAGAAAATATAACGTGCCTGCATGGGTGTCTGCATATTGGGAGACAAAATTATGCAGGAGATCGGAAACAGAAGCATTACCTGGCCTACTGCCTCCCTGTTTGTAGTAGCGCACCTTCACCATAACGTCCCTTTAGCAATATTTTTTGTGGCTGATTATGATATAAAGCTCCTTTCAGAGTGTCACAATGTAACTGGCAATGAAGGGAGGCAGTGCGATGCGCATCGTATACCCTCCACACAATTGTGTGCTAAATGGAAGGAACCGTGGTAATGTGGAAAGCACAGCAGTGGAAACAGTTAGAAATGGGTGGCTGTTGAAACAGATGGTTGTGCGTGTTGCAGTACGTTTTCCAGAGCGCAAGTGCGCAACAGCAAGCAAAAACATTCCTGTACTTCCAAAAAGGGCAGCAATGCAATGTGTGTAGAGCACGCAGAATTCGAAAATGCAGTAATATCAGCAAGAACACTATTTGTGCGGAAAACTGTTTGTGCTGTGAAACGATAGATTCCGAGTTGTACAGCACGCGAAGGGCACAAGTTGTAAAAAGACACAAATACATTTCTTCACAATGTACCATGCTTTCTCCATTTCCAGACCAAAGAAAATATAACGTGCCTGCATGGGTGTCTGCATATTGGGATACAAAATTATGCAGGAGATCGGAAACAGAAGCATTACCTGGCCTACTGCCTCCCTCAGCAAAAACGGCACTGAAAATGGTGTTACATGGTGTGTATTTGTCCCTCCACAATCAACAACTATAATATCGTTGTGATCGAGCGTCACCAAAGTCTCACACAGACAAACCAAAAGCAATCACTTCATTGTAGGTGCTCCATACGTGTACAAACCCACATGATACACTCCACACATAACTCCCACCGGACTCTGTTTTCCATTCACTGTCAAGTAATGTATGTGCAATTCACCTGCAAAGCATACAGTGTGACTCGTATGACACACAGCCATAAGCTCACCCTCTGCATTTAGGTCAAAAAATATACTGTATACCACAGTCTGTGCGTGCACTCCACACCCAGAAAGCTTATTGAGCAATCCCATGTTCTCCACAGTCCCAAATATAAGATGGCCACTTGCAAAAAGGGGCATATGCTACACGTACAACCCTGCTACTGTTGCGATGTCCGCAGACTTTTCCAGGTGTGTGTGCTTGGGAATAGGGGAATAAATGTCAACCAGGGTACGGGATGCCCTTTGTAGTGGTGACTCTTAAAAAAGCAGTTTTTTTATTTTTTAGAACAACTCTTTTTTTGGGCTTTTACAATTGTATTTATTTGTTGCACTGTGCCTCACATTCTTACAATAGCGTCTTCAGTGCAGCCTGTAGATTGGAAAACCAAATGTCATTGCCACTGGGCGACAATGAAATGCCATTTCCATTGAGAAGGTACATATCGATAACCAATGTTGTCATTCTCACAGGAGTACATCCCAGCAGCACGCAAACATTTACACATGCTTCTGTTGATAAGACGCCTTCCCACCTCTGGCTGCTGACAACATTCATTGGAATAGTTATATACTGGACTTAGTGGTATACATGAGAAAAGCACCTTCACAGTGGCAAAAATGCACTGCACTTCTTTCATCATCTTTTTGAGTTGACGGTACACACTTGCACAAGCTATGGAACCCAAAAGCAATGCTCCATAGTGCACTACCGCAACGTGAAGAGTACCTAAAGTGTCCCCTCGTCAACATTCTGCAAGCAAATGGTCGTAAGTACGGACAGGGACACTGCACCACAAAGCCTCCACTTCGTCCAAATTCAAATTGTCATTAAGGCCTCTTTCCATGACAAACTGGAGCAGATCTACCACAAAGGGGGGGATCACCCACTATGAAAACTGTGCGTCTTGCCATCTCTGCCAGCCTCCTTACACAGAGTAATGAAACAAAATATGGCCACCCTTCCTGTGACGCACACTCTAACCACCTGATTTGGACAATTGCAACAATCGCATTTCCATTGGCCAACATGTTCAAAGCGCAGAATGTAGCAGGTGCGCCTCTCAAAGTATCGTGAGAGGCGCGCCCTAGTAAATCATGAACAGTCCTTCTTCCCTATCCACTATCCTCTTCCCACCACGCCCTTATTAGGTATCGATAAGTACTCATACACGCATCCACCAATGCCCTTCAAGACTTCAGCATTTTACAATGTCAGTTCCCCACAGGACGTCATATGTACCATTACAAAATCAATCTGCACGTGTGCTGTTATTGGAAAGCAGGTCCAGTGGAAAGTTCAGTGAAACTTTCCAGGAATTATACATGCACATTTATCCACATAAGCACCCATCACCTCAAAAGAAAGGTATGAACATTTTTTTGGCAGTATGTTCACAACTCTGTTATAAGAGCCTCTGCGCCTGATATCTGCCTCTAAGTGTCCACTAAATCTTTAAAAAGCATGCTGATATTCCTCCCATCTCCAACCAGCGTCGAGCGCTAGGAGTACGGCCACTGATCTTGTGTGTCCCGTCTTTTCAATCAGGTGAGTAATTCTTCTGATATTATCGTGAGTCATTTAGGGATGAATCCCGACTGGTCTTGATGGATCAGCCTGGGGAGGACCTCCGAAGTCTTTTGGCTAAGATTTTGATGTAGAGTTTTGCGTCAAAATTTATTAATACGATGGGGCGATACGAGGTTGGCGACTCTGGATCCTTTCCTTGTTTATGAAAGACTAGGATTTGGCTTCATTCATAGAGGGGGTGATTTCTGCACGGTCTTTGAAGGTATTGAACAGTCCTGTTAAGTGCGGGGTCAGTTCCTTTATGTATGTTTTGTAGAATTGTGCTGTAAATCCGTCCGGCCCTGGTGCTTTATTTTTTGGAAGGTCCCGAATCGCCATCTCCACCTCCTCTTCGGTAATGGGTTCATCTAGTCTTATTTTCTCCTCTTGGGTCACCGATTGCAGAGTCACGTTTTTGAGGTAAGTAATCTGGTCTTCTTCTCTTGGGTTCTCCGTGGCATACAGCTTTTGGTATTATTGTTGGAAAATCTTCCCAATCTCGCTTGTCAGCGTGCGTTTTTGGCCATGATCGTCTATAAGGGCTTCTATCGATTTGGTTTGACGTTTGCCCGTAGCTGTCTGGGGAGTAGTTTGTCTGCCTTATTCGACTTCACGTAGTACCATTGCTTCAGGTATAGGAGTTGCCTTTCTGCCCGCTTAGTTCGTAGGGCCTCCAGTTGGCCCGGGATATGCCTGTACGCTCTTTTAACTTTCGATGAGTTGTTGTGTGCCATTTCTGCTCTTAGTTCCGTGCTCTTTTCTTCTAGTTCTGCCTCCCATTTGTTATTCAGTTTGGTTCTTTGTGTTGTGATCGAGATGATCTGGCCTTGTATTACTGCCTTCAAGGCCTCCCACAGGGTTGACTTGGATACATCCTGTGTGTTGTTCTCTTTGAAATATTCTTCTGTTCATACTCTGATGGTCTCTCTCACGACCGGGTCGTGTAGGATTTCCCCTGGTAATGTCCATCTCCATCGGCGTATGTGTTTGTGAATGGTGGGAAGGCATATCCACAGGGGGGCATGGTGCGAGAGAGAGATGTTGCTCGCCTCCGTTTCACCGATCTTCCCCAATAGGCTTGTGGACGTCCATATGTAGTCTATTCTGGCCCTCGTTCCGTGTACATGTGAAAAGTGTGTGTATCCTGGTGTTAGGCCTCTAAGTTTTCTCCATGAGTCTTCCAAAGCTAACTTTGTCATTGCTTTCTGGAGTGGTTTTGAGGGTATACTCTGCCCAACAAGTTTTGGGTTTGAGCGGTCTATGAATGGGTCCCATGCGATGTTAAAGTCTCCTGTAAGGATGATTTCTGCCTTTGCGAATGATTCCAGTTTGTTTATGCAGTCTCTTATGAACCCATCTTGGCCCACATTGGGTGCATATACTGTTGTTATTGTTAGTGGGAAACCTTCTGTTCGTTTATTAGCAAACAGGTATCTTCCTTGTTTGTCTACTAGCGTTTCCTGAATTTGAATGTTCAGTGATTTGGCGAAAGCTATCAGTACTCCTCTTATCTTCTCTGCATCATTTGCTTGAATGATCTGTGTGTATCCTTTGATTCGGATTTTCCCCTTGTCTTGTTTCTTGATATGCATTTCCTGAAGTGTCAGGATGTCGAATTTTTCTTTGTGTAGGTAGTGTTCTACCTTTTTCCTTTTAACTGGGGAGTTCAGCCGACGTATATTGTATGTAAGAATTTTTAGTCCCATTTTCCCATTGGCTGTCTAGGCTTATTTGTCTCGCCGAGGTCTGTTGGTTTTCGTCTCCTGTCTTCCGGTGTGAATCCCCTCCCCCCTTTCCCAACTTTCCCCTTAACAGATCCCTTAACCCTCCCCCCGAAACAACCTTGAGGAGGGCTCTGGGGCATATTATCGCTCCCGTTTCGCCTCGCGCGCCATGCCCTCTTTACTCAGGTAACTTGAACGTGGGGAGTCCTAAACCCCACTTAGGATTTTGTGATAAATCAAGTCTTCCCGGTCCTGGTCGATCAAATCGATTGCCGGCGGTCCCGGGTAATCTGCTTCCTTCCTGTGGTTACAACGGTGGATTTAACTGGTTTCTCCATGTTGTGATGGGGTTGGTGGGATCTTGTGATCCCGGTTCTTAGTATTTCGTTCCCCTTTGGGTGGGATGGTTTGCCAGCCTCTCGAGGCTCTTCGCCCTTTCTTGGAGTCTCTGGAACGCATCCTATTTTCCGGATCTTCTTGTATATTCATTATTCCTAGGCCTTCCTCGCACGTGGTTATTCGTTGTTGGGCTCCCTCCCACGTGAACAGGAGGCCAAATGGGAAGGTCCATTTGTATCGTATCTGCCTCATGGTAAGTTCTTTTGTGACTGGGGCCATTTCTCTACGTTTTTTGGAGGGTTGATTGGGCCAGGTCCTGGTATAGTTGTATGCTAGTTCCATTCTGTTATGGTGATATCTCAGTGTAGGCTGACAATGTAGATCTGATCAGTAGAACGCTGGGAGAAGAATGCCATGACATGCACTTCTGTAGCATCATATGGAATGTTATTGCTTGAGGAGAGACAGTTGATGTTATGCTGTGGAGAGGGTTGGGGGTCTCTACCTGTAAGACTTGTATGTTGCTAATAAACTACTTGTCATTTCTCTGGCTGATCTGGTGCTTCTACACATTCATTCTTATTTGATCCAGCGTTCTGGCCTTTCGTAGGATTTTCTCCTTTTGTGTGTATGAGGTCATTGCCACTAACACATCTCTGGGGCGATTTCCGGGGTCTCCTTCTCATCTAGGGCCCACTCTGTGGACTCTGTCAATTAGGATCGCCGATTCTTCTTCCTCGTCTATTATGTCTTTGGACACTTGTTGTACAGCAGATTTTAGGTTTTTCTCTTCTATGGACTCTACCCTGTTCTTAATTCTAATATTTGATCTCCGTGACATGTTTTCCAAATCTTCGCATTGTATTTCCAAATTGTGTGAGAGTCTGGCCAGGTGCTCTTGCGTCTCAGCATACTGTTGGGTTTCTTCGTCCAGGTTCTGAAGTGTTCTTTCTAATATATCGGTCCTCTCTTGTAGTTTGCTTCAGGAAAGGACTGATCGAGATTGGGCGATAGTTAGCTGGGCAAGACGGGTCGGCAGAGGGTTTCTTAAGGAGAGGGTGCACAAGGGAGTGCTTCAGGGTTGAAGGGAAGACTCCAGTGGCGAAGGAGTGGTTGCAGAAGTCAGCCAGGGCAGGAGCCAGGGAGTCAATGTGGTCCTTGATGGCTTTGGAGAAACAGGGATGAACCTGTTTTGATGAGACTTTCATAGATTGGACTTGTCTAGAAACCTTGTCTGGGGAGAACAGGGGAAAGGCAGAGAAGGAGTGGGAGAGGTGGCCAAAGAAGGGTCAGAGGAAGAGCATGGAGTAGAGGCAGGAAGGGGAGAGGAGAAGAGAGAGGACAGGATGCCGTGAGTTTTAGAGAAGAAAAGAGGAGCCAGTGCCGTGCCGTGCAAACATCCCTAAGTCAATGGCTTTATCTAAACCGAAGCACATCCTATGCCATTTCTGCCCTACACAACTCTCCCTGTGTTCTGGTCTTTCCTGAACCCCTCTCTCCCCTGCACACACTGGTCACCCCGTGCTGCAAACCATCCCCATCTTTCATCTACACTCCATTCTTGTTCCCATCTCTCCCCTCCCTTGCTCCTCTCTTTTTCTGTCCTCTGCACCCTTTCAACCCTTTTCACTTTGCATTCCCCCACTCTACTGCACCCCAGTCCCTCAGTTCCCATTCCCCCATGGCCAGAACCACACAACTCTCATCTGTACACTTACTCAGCACTTTCTCCTTAATCTTCAGAGCACCCTCGATATCCTTGGGCGCTTTTCTACAACTATTAGTCATGCTCCATTGTCGTACCTCATTTTGGGGTCTTCTCCAGTCACTGTCGAGGGAAGGCCCAGCCAGTGCTGTGCACACATGCTTGTATTTATTATTTACACTATAATGCTGCTTGCCGCTTGCCAGATGATGCCCTCCCCAAGAGTTCCACCAGCGGGTAAAGATCAGTAAATATTGAATCAGTCTGAGCTGTGGGATTTTTTCTGAAGTCGCGTAGGTTTGCAAAGCATTTGTGAGCACGTTGCGCAATACAGGGTTCTTGGGTGTTGATTTATCATTTATGTTCTGTAAAGGGGCTATGCAAAACGTGAACAGTGAATGCAACACATAAGGGACGTCTGTATTTTGCTCATTGTTTAAAAGTGCACATTGCATGCACAGAACAGCCTAATTTAGCACTTGTGTGCTGATGGGTCTCCTGTATGCAATTTGAAACCTTCACGAGGCATGGGGCGAAGCCTGTCTTTTCCTGTTATCACGAAATAAAATGAGGATTCGACCCTCAGGTTTTTCAATTCATGATGAAACATTAAGAGGCCAGGATTCCCTGATCAGTTTGAAATGCACTGCACGTGTTTAGAAACTGTATAAATATGACGTTGGCACAATCCCCCTAATAAATCCTCCCTATGCCGGCCTGCACTGCACCTGGGAGAGGGGGGCCATTTGACTTACCTTAAGTACGGTAGCTGAGGTCTCAGTAGGTCGAGTCGCAGTCAGAGTCTCACTCTGTCTCCCTCGATATTAACACACGCTGTCAGTCAGTCACTCTGAGCAGGAGCACGTGGCGCTGCCTGGCTTCTCCTTCGTTCTGGAAGCTGAGGTTGGGAAGCAGTGCACTGCGCAGGGGCACGTGCAGTTCCCCGGCCTGGGCACGTTTCAAATGCACAGGCATGGGGCACACATGAGCAAGCAGAAGTTCTTGTTTTAGCCCGCTGCTGCAGACAGTCTGAAGTTAACTTGTACTTTTGCACGCATGACCAGGAATGTCATTTCACCAAAATGCCAGGGGTAGCGGAAGTGACATCACACGAACCTTGACCTCTGATGACATCACAGGAGGTAATGTCATTTGACCCCACCCCGAAGTGATATCACAGGAAGCGATGGAACTCAACCTTTCACCCCTTGACAAAACAGGAAGTGGCATCACACAGCATTGTTCCTAAGTACACTACGAAAAATATGTTTACGATATCACTATAATGTGATGTACATTTCATACAAGAATGGATCGCCATATGTATCGTTAGGATCAGTGTGTGTAGACCCATATTACCAAATTACTGTGAATGTAAGCAGACGTCCATGGCCAAATGATAATGATGTGTTATTATATAGCACTTACGCTTAAGCGCTTTATATAGAAAGAAATAGACCCAATATCTCCCAACCTGTGTTGGTACTCATTTATCGACCTCAGAAGGATGAAAGGCTAAGTTGAGGTGTTTAAGAAGAGACTAAATCAGTGACTTACCCCCTGAAGTGTGCCTGAAATTAACCTTTAATGAGTATAGCAATTATTGTATAGATTTTCAAAAATGACACATTATTTGGTTTTTCTATTCTTTCTTATTTAGGGTCAGTGCTGAAAGTGTTAGACTTGAGGCGCCCTTGTTCTTTTTTTTCTTCTTTTATTTAGAGGCCTGAACAAGAAAGCCAGCCACTCCAGAAGTAAAGAGCCACATGGTGGAGACAGGCTGCAGACGTATTTTACATGCTGAAGTGATACAAATTCTGGGGGAGATAAATGACATTATATCCCCCCCACTTAAAATTATGGGGGGGATTTGTCACCCCTCTCCCCCATGTCCTACGCCCATGGTTCCTGCTTTCCCTGCAAAGGACACCATACTGCAATTCTCAGCATACAGTATAGTGGCTGAACGACATATTCAGCTCCATACATTGGGCTGCTCCTCTCGCATGGCTTCACAGAGCTACAGGCTCATGCATCATAGTGTGCCTACATGCCATGAAATATGGCGACACATATAGAGCAGGCGGAAAGCTGGTTGAAAATCCTCTGGTTCAAATTCATGGCAATGAGGACCAGTGGATTTAATACCTGCATTCTGCCAGTGGTAAACCGGTATAAAGATATAGTTTAGCAAACTTTAAATAGGGTTCTTTCCTCCAGCGGCGAACCGGCGAATTTTAAGTTAAGCTGGCTCTAAATGAGGTCCATTGCAGGAGTTGCTATTGAATCAGAACATCACAGGAATTAACATACCCTACCATGCACTACATTACCTATCATAACACCACCATGCATCAACACCAGAAACACATAAACATCAGGAGAATATGCACTGCAACCAACATGTTGCAAAGCCCTACACAAAAACACAAGGGCACACAGACAATGAACAAGGAAAACCATTCACATAAACACACTTCAAGACGGATGACAACTTCTTTCCTCAGTGTCAGTGACCATCAAACAAACAAAAGCAGCACAAGACCTATATCCGCATTCCTATGAGTGCCAGATGTCAACATCTATGCTAAAGCAGGCGGGTGTAAGGCTTTACCTTGATCTTCAGCAGCTGCATAGTCAGTTCCACACAACTTCCACCAACCACCACACCTCCTTAATAATACAACAATGGTTAGTGTTCAATAGTGGGCACAGGTTTGGGGTGTGCCAGATGTGAAATGAGATCTGAATTGAGAGCAGAGGCTCTTTTAGACTACCATTAGGGTTTTAGCTAACAAACACAACATTTCCTACTGTATGTTTACCCGGGGTCACCTAGAGATTGGAGGCCATTGCAAGGAAAAATCCACAGTCACTTTTGCCACTGATCCTGCCAAAAGACGCGCACCTAGCTGATGCTACTGTGTAATCTAACACCGAGTTGCATCACTAGAGTATGTAGCATGGTGCCTCCTTCATCACAACAAAAGTATGTCCTCAGTGGAAAAACCTCCACATTCCCAATCCAATTGCTCCACTGATCCACAAAAGGAAACGTTAGATAGATGTGAAATGAAATGGCCGGGTGGGCAACAGAAGGGATCTGTGGACCTAAGCATATAAGAGAGCCAACATTACCACTATTACTGCGATCCACCGTCCAGTGTTGGATCCTGAACTGGGGGAGCAATCAACCCAGGCATGGCCAATGCATCAAGCTCCCAACTGCAGCCATGTCCTGATACATGCTGTCTCTAGAGGACACCATGTCCTAGTGCATGGTGTATCTAGAAACCCCAATCTACTGGCTGAGTGTTTGTCTCAAGTCCGACATCACTCGCTGGAGGTCACTTTTGAAGCCAACATCTCATCATACAGTGATTGTCTCAATGCTGACATCTCCTCGTGAAGGGCACCGCTTCATGTCCACTTTTCTTGCCGAATGGCCTACCTCTATTCTAACATTCTCCAAGGATCACTCATCCTGTCTCAACCTCATTGTGACTGAAACATCTAAAACTGATTCAACTGAACACCGTGCCTACTTATATGAAAATAAGTTGACCACAACGTTTAACAAGATTGCTCCATTTAAAACCAGATTGGTTAGAGATAGCCCACGCCATGAGAAATCTTTTAATTCAGATTTGAGTGTTCTAAAAATGGAGAAGCGGAAACAGGAATCAACCCAGATAAAACACCAATCCGAAGAAAATAAAGAGGCGTGGAAAAGTCAGAGAAAATTGTAGATAGCAAGAAGAACTTTTAAAACCTTGAAATATAACAAGCGGCTAATAACTCTAGAAATACGTGGACACACTTAGACTTCTCGAAAAACCCAAAGCTCTTCAAATCTCTTTTCTGCCTACAACTCAAAACACATTAGCAGTGCAGGCCACTTTTCAGAAAAGAATCATCAATGCTAGAGAGAAAATCAAAGAAAAAGTGCTGCCTACAGCTGATATATCTGATATCCCTAGATATATAGATAGTAAATCGCTAAATCAACCTTTGTTCTCTTTCCAAGAAATATATACACTTGAAATGGATTTGGTTTAATGTCCTTGAGACCCACAGCATGCTCGGAAAACACACTCCTACCTAAAATCATTCTAGAACACATGCAGCTCTTTGTTCCATTTCACACAAGGTTTGTGAATGAGATGGCAGGGTGCCCAAGTCTATTAAAATGGTTTCAGTTAAACCACTGCCCAAGAAAACGGATCTTAATCCTGAAGACCCCAATAATCTCAGAATAATTACTAATTGTAATTTTCTCCTCAATATTCTAGACAAAGCAGCGTATCTGCAATTCCAATCCTTTGTAGAGGCATATAATATTCTTCACTGTAGACAGTCAGGCTTCTGACCCAACTACAGCACTGAGACGGCCCTAGTGGACCCTCAGTCACGTATGCTCAAAATCACAGAAGATAGGAAATCAGGGCTTCTGGCCCTACTGGATCTGTCAGCGGCCTTCGACTTGGTGGATCATGGCCTTCTCCAACAATCCCTTTGTCATCTCGGTCACTGTTCGGAGGAAGCAGCTGACTGGTTTCTTTCCTTTATATCAGATCGAGAATCTAGAATCCAATGGGGCCAGGCTTGCTCACCCACATCTCCTATTTGGTGTGGAGTCCCACAGGGGGCTAGCTTGTCACCCATATTGTTCAATCTTTATATAGGCCCCTATGCTCCCTTTCATACAACCTGGGAGTGTTCTTTACTAGCTACGCAGATGACACTCAGTTAGTATAGAAACTACTGGGGATGACACGACTGATGCTGCACCCCTCTCTAACATACACCAACAAATTGAAACCTGGATGTCATCTAATTGGCTATGCCTTAATGGCAATAAGACAGAGCTCCTGATTTTTGGGACAAAGGCCACCCGGGCGAAACCGAACACTGATTACACAAGCTTCTAAATATGAACTAATAATAGTCCTGTTCAGAGCAAGGTAAAAAAACCTGGGTATTCAGCTGGAGGCATCTCTGAATTCTAATGCCTATGTCATCAGCTAACTAAAAACTGCAACTATTCCCTCCACCTACTCAAAAGCATTTGCCCATACATCACCAAAGACAACAGTGCATTCATTGCCCATGCCACCATTTTATCTAGGCTGAACTACTGTAATGTGTTACTGATTGGAGCCTCAACTATTAACTTAAGAAAGTTTCAAGTATTACAAAACAACGCCATATGCATTGTTAACAACTAACTAGATGAAAACACATCTCAATCCACAGACGGAACCTACACTGGCTGCCAATTCAGGAAAGTATCAACTTTAAAGTAGGAACTATGGTCCACAAATGTGTGTATGGAGCCGCCCCCGGCTATTTCAAATCACTAATACCACAGTACTGTTCAACACGATCACTAAGGTCCTCTAACAAAAAGCAGATGCATGTCGTGCCCAGTGCATGACGACAGACATTCCTTTACTGCCACCTCTGTATTTTGGTCCAGTGCAAACACCAGATGCCATATGAAACATACATTGTACCTCATACTTTCACAGTGACTGCCGGGGCAGTAAGGAAATGCCTCCTACATGAATACCTGTAAAGTATGAGCCTTGAAAAGGCAATGGGTTTCGGGCCACAGGCCCATCCCCAGACGTGACACTAGGAATGTCTGCTGTACCATATGTGGTATATTCAAAAAGCACATTACCTGTCACTCTCCTTCTCATGAGTACAAAAAACAGTTATGAGTGAAAAGACAGGTATATTGCACGGTCACTGGGATCGTGGCTCCACCCTGCTTACAACCTCCATTACATAGAACAGGGCATGCACACATAACATGATCAATGAGGGCAAGAAGAGAAGGATGCAGAAACAAATCACACATTGAATGTGGGGACAACAAATAATACATCATGCACACGTCACTCACCTGACGTGGCCACATAGGTGTACTTGCCTCGCACAACCACAACTTGCTCACTGGTAATGAGCCCACTGTCCACCTCTTCAAATGCCACAGCTCCCCAATCTCTGGGGATCCTCCAACTGTAGCCTGGACAGAGCTGAAATTGGGGCTCAACATGTGCATTGCCGCCTTGTTTAGGTCACCCATCCATTTGTGCACCTATCCAGAAGTGTGTTTTTCAAACCCACAGGCACTAATATACCTCCTGTCTGAGTTTCCTGCACTGTTCATTAGACAGGGTGATACCTACCTAGATGTAGGGCTCACCCTGACGCTCATCCAAAAAAACAATGAGGATTTGCAGTTCCCCATCCGTGAAGCATCTCTTCCTATGTGGCCTCTTCTCTTTACCCAGTGCCTGTTGTGTATTGTTCTGTTCAATAGTGTGTCCCCTTTATGCCCTAGTGCCCTTTCATGGAACTGGGGCCTTCGGTGCCTTTTGACCTCCCTTGTGGTTGCCCATTCTTCTTCTGTGGGCTGTCACCTTTCTGAGACTCCCTCTCACTCACCCTGTAATACTGTCAGCACCCTCTGAATGTCACAGGAAACCTCTGTTTGTGCATCATTTCCAACAAGTGCTCCACGTTTAGGCCCATTGAAAAAGCATCATGCAAGTGCAATCTGTGCAATCTGTGCAATCTGTGCATGTGTCCCTTTATCGTACCATTAAGCGGTCGGGTGTGCATGCACAGCGCGTGTTGCATGCGTGCATAGCTTACGTGCTGAGTGCCTTTCCTCCGATGTTCTCACTCTGCTGCTTCGTTGAGCTAGTGAAGTCACCTGTGTCATATTAGTCCTCCTGTCTCAACCCGTTTGTTGGTTCCTCCTGTCCCTTTCGCCTTCGCTGTTTAACAACTCCTGCTGCCTGGTAGTGTGACACTGGTTTTTCCTCGAGCTACATAGAATGTTTAATAGGAAAACGGACTTCATTATAGAAATGTACACATTATTTCACTCCACCCAGTGTAAGAAAATGAAAGGATGAAACTGGAACTTCAACAAAAAACTTGTAACCTTAATAAGGTGCATTCATTTCCCAGATAATGCAATAATCCACCCAAATTGTATCAGAAATGTATTTCCATCAATGCCCATCTTAAATATGCATTGTGGCGTACACAGGCCTCCTTTGCCAAGCACACCTCTGCTCTGTGTAAATTCCTGATCCCAAAACAGCAATCACAGGATATTTATACATCTGGAGTACAGCTTTAAGCAATGAATAATGCAATTGGTTTAAGTAACTGTTTTTATTTGAGTGAAATACAAGTTGATGAGAATACGGAAGGCCGATCAATGATTTATAGATTTCATGTAGCATAGATGGGCTTAAATGAAAGAACAGGATCAAAATGGCAAGTTTCTAATCTCCCTGAATGGCCGGCTGAGTAACTTGCAAGGTCCATGGTCTGTTTGGAACTTGTTAGAAAATTATTATTTAGCACACTAAAGAAATCCCAATGCATTTACATGAACAAAAATCTCACTTAAAATGTGTAAAAACAAAATGAAACCTTGCATCACCAAGCAATCTCCGATTGATCTCAGCTTTTGACATGGTGTAGATAAAAGTAAGCCCTATCAGAATCTTCAAACATACCTTTAGGTAACCATGTTAAGAATTTCTTTAAAATGGCAAAAACATGTAAAATCATCAAAAATGATCTGAATTTCATCATATTACATATAATGTTCACCTCGACGTGCAGAAACTAAAAACATTTGTTCTATTAAGGTGCCATAGATGAGTCAAAAATTAGAGTATAAAAACAAAATTAGCTTCTCTTCAGAATGATTAAGCTCCCTCCCACCATTTTGGTCATGTGGAAAACAAACCACTCCTGTAACAAACCAGGGGTGGGATTAGACGGAAATATAATGGGATGCCCAAGGACAAAAGGATGAATTATGGAAAACAAGTTTGGGTGATGGATATTAAGAGAGGGGACTAATTGAAGATTGGAGAACACATGGACTGATTCCACCCAGAAAGGGAAGACTGGTCCATTAAGAGAGGGAAGCCAGAGCAGCCCATAGAAGGATTTTCAGCCGGTGTAGGGGAATTGACTTCCAAACTAGACACCTGAATTGAGAGTTTGCTGATGGAATGATGCCTGTCTGGCTGGGTCCATGGCTGATTCTCCCAAAATCAGAAGTTGCTTCTTAAAAGGTAAACCAAAAGAAATCCCTACCAATACCTCCAAAACAGTCCAGCTTTGATCAGGGTAAAGTCTGGGAAAAGGACTGTGAATGCAAAAGGGGTATAAATTGGAATTATGGGCACAGGTACTAATATCCCAATGTGCTGTGTTCCTTTCATATATCAAATACAAAGTGAGATGTGGTTTCTTTTAGGTCCATTCCACTGTGCAGTGAAAAAACGAACTCCAAATCTGAAAGAATTTTGGCTGACACTTTAAAGTGGGATTGCCTTTGTAATGTTAATAATAATCTATTAATATAGGTAGTGGTTTCAATTGGTGCGGAATCATAGTGCCATGCAAGTATATTGCCTGGGAGGATATCATGCAGTGAATGCTGTCACCAGCGAACAAAGTACAGGTTAGATATTTGAGCAACAAAATGCATTTCTTTCAGCATGCTGAGACAATAAATTATGTTAATTAAGAATTGTGCAATGTGGAAATCCTCTTTATTCCCTTGCTTGTAAACGCATAGGCAGAGTCAGGTGTGATGTAGGAGAGAAGGGGAAGAGAATGTTTAACTAAATAACAGTTACTGGAAAATAGTACATCGCCAGCCCAGAAATATGAAGAGACTGAAAGCCTTGCTTACAAGTCTATTTTTTTTTAAACTGTGCCTGTTTCTGGAAAGAAAATAATCCTTGCATGTGCAAGGAGTGCAATACAGACACACTCACACATACTGATAAATGAAAAAACACACCCTGGTTTAATGAAAGTCACATATACATGTCTATAGAGAACTACATCCACACATGCAGAAAACATAGTGCACATGTGGGTTCAGAACCTAAAATATAGATTCCCCAGGACAGTGTGTGTGAATGCAAACTTACATGAGCCAATGCAAACAATTTTCCTTTTTCATGTAAATGGCTTAACACATAGCCCTATGTGTGCCGGTACTTGCCTATATGTCAAGTGGCCTCTACATATATAAAACATTCCCTACCTTCCACCTGTACAGAAGAGTTGGTGCATAGATATATTCAAATATAAGTGATGTCAATTTCACCAGCATCATACTTGAAGTGTTAATGTCAGAGAAAATCAAATGCATTAACTCTGTCTGACTTAAGTGAAGTGCGGAGTGTTTCATTGAAATGTTAGTAATGTTCATTGAGAAACCCAAGCTAAGTAGAAGGATAGTATGTTTAGTGTTTATAAGAATATAGCATATATAGCGATTGTTGCGATCGAAGGTGGATGCCTTTATGGATTTATAATAGTGAGATTCATACAGGTAGGTAACATTTTATTTTGGTTTACATGTTAGTTTTTTTTATACAAACCATAATATATAGTAGGCTCTAAGGTAAAGCTGGAGTCCCAGTAGCAAGAAAACAACAACTATTCCTTTAAATAGTTTTAGAATTTTGAATTCTTCACTGTCTGTTCTTCTTCCTGAATTGTGGGGTGGGATTGTCTAAATGGGGATATTAGATTGGTGTGTCACGTCTGAGTGAACCACCTGCCAAAAATGATACAAAATACACTACAGACCACCTCATCTATGTATTTATTTATTTATTTATATTTGTAAAGCGCACCAGCAGCCCAAGGGCATCGAGGCGCTTTGCATGAAATCATCTTAGTTTCATTCAAGTTACTTTGCTCAAGGTTACAGTGAGCTGGTGATCTGCCTCATTAGGACAACCACACCTCCTTAGTTCCATCATACTGTGCTTGCAACATTATAGGAAATACTCCTCTTCTCTTAGATTATTTTCCAGGTGTTATTAATAAATTCATCTTCTGAACTAGAAAAGTTCATTTATTGGGGGCTTTGAAAATCTGCATTCACCAACATCCCGCCAACGCTCCCAACCCCGTCGGTGGTGGGATCCCACAGTTAATAATTTCCATTTCCAGCACTGCACTTACAGAATTGATAAAGTGGTGTGGTGTGTGTGTGTGGGTAATACAGTTGCTAGTTACTTATTTGGTAACGTAGTACTCTGCAAATTGATCAATGTATACCTGTGCAAGCACATACTTACGTTTTCTTTTTGTTTTCTCTAATCCTCCTTTGCCAGTGGCTGAAGCTCATAAGAGGGACCCAGACCCGAGGAGGAGCCACCATATGCCACCGGCGACCCGGGCATGCTAAGTGTCATTGAGCTCCTCAGAGGGACATGTGCCTGGTGAGTGGTGTTATCCAGTGACATTGCTGCTGAGGAAGAGTACGTTTCATCAGGTCATTGTGGTGGACACATCAACAGAACGTGCACCCATCGACACAGAATGGCATGCAGCATTGGTTTGGAGGGGGAGGAAGAGGACATTGAGAGCCTGCCCTAGTGTCAGGTAAAGGATCTGAGGGCGCGCAGGGTGCAAATCTTGGCATAAGACAGGAGGCTGAGGAGGACACAGTGGAGCAGTGAGTGCACATCCTCCTTTCCCTGGTCCATCTGGGCCCACATGCTGCAGTACTACATACCTTCTGCGATGCCTCCACCCAGAGAACTGCCTCCTCTTTGGTAGAAGAGCCCATCCATGACGGAGTGCTGCCACTGCTAGTAGGTGGATTGTTCTCTGTGATGCAGTGCACGTCACTCATGAGGAGCTTCTACTGCCTCATGGACTAATGTTCCACTTATTTAACTACCTGGCAGATTAACTGCTAAGTGATGGGCTCTTTGAACAGACCACTTCAATGGCCCCCTTCTCCTCCTCCACATTTGTGACCCAGACAACCTCAAATGGGGCCCTCCATGGATAACATCACGACAGCCTCATCTGCCCATGTCCTGACATCAGCCAGTTTGGATGTGCCTTAGTCCTTGGTGGAGGTGGAAGTCTGAACTGAGGCAGATGAGGTGGCCTCAGGGCCTGCCAGGAAAACCACTGGAGAACAGGCTCTTGAGAACAATCAGGCAACACAGGACAGTGCAAGTGCAGTTTACTCCCTTCACAGCCATTCATCCTATTGTAGGGAGAACCAGTGCCAATGATACATTGCCAGGCAGCAGGAGTTGTTGCGGCAGAGAAGGCAAGAATTATCAAGGCAGGAGGTAAGGCAAATGATGCATTCCCTGTTGGCTTCCCAGCTATTGTGTATGAGGCAATGGGAGGAGGAGAGCAACAGGCACGAGAGGCAGCAATTGCCCGGTTGTGGGCATAGGTTGTGGAGAGCATGGTGTGTGTGTGTGTGGGCCTCCCATGTGAGTCTCCCTGGGCTGCTGAGTAGATCAAGCGCAGGATGCGAGAGGCCCTGCAGACCCGCCACACAATCACATAAGCCTGACTGCAGGAGGCAAGTACAGAGGGGGGATTGTCCTTGGCCCAGGAATTTGGCTCCCATGTACAAGGACATTGCCCAGTGCCATTTTGACATAGTTTATTAGATTTAGATTTAAGGTTTGACATTTTAGATTAGGTTTCATCTGCAATTATTGTACTTGTATATATTTAAATAATGTTTTTAGAATCCGTTTTTGTAATAAAGTTTTTTTTCATATTTCTATCCAAGATGTTGCAGTCTCATTGTAAAATGTACTGCATGCCTTTCCTTGCTGTTGTATGTGTGCATTTGCAGTTGTTTGCGCATGTCTACATCTGCTTATCACTTGATCTCCATGTTCCTGGGTCTGTGCTATTAGTGTCACATGGTTAGATGCCAAACTCTGTGGATCATAGTGCAAATAGACGCGTTCAAGGGGGGCATGTGTTCATGCTTCAGTGAATGTATGAGGGTATCATGGGCATTGTTCATATATGACTTCTGAGTCGTGTAGCCAGGTGATATGTTCACAGGTGTGCCTTTTTCAAGTGTGTGGATTGCACATAGGGTGCTGTGCACCTCCTATACATTGGCATACATGCAGGAAGTTGGCTATTGTACATGGTGTGCCTGTGGGTGTGTGGTGTGATAAGCATAGCACTGTAAATGTGTGCATGTGTGCTTATTCATGTGGAGCTTCATAGAGGAAGGCAAGGTGCTGTTACTTCATGCCCCTGTAGATTTGGAGTATGGATATGCCCCTGCTTCTGCTTCATAGTAGGTATGGTGGCTGGCATATGCTTTAATGAAGGTGGCTTTGGAACTTGAGGGCGACAGGCTTGTAGATGCTACATCCCATTTTGATGGTGAACAGTGTTAGAGGTGTGAGGCACTGCTGTTGGATGAAGGTTGTTTGGCTGTATTTCCGTTTTCTGTTGTGCCACGGGGCAGCATGTTGCACTCTTTTCTGGTGCATACGGGTGGTCTCCATAAGACCTTTGAGAGGGAATTGAAACCCATGAATGTGGGTATTGGTGGTAATGTATGCACTTCTTTATTGCTGTGTGCACCTTGAAGGATTGGGGTTGCTAATTATGGGAAACAAGAACCATTGCATCGTGGAACAAATAGTGGAAGTAGTTTTGTGTAATGTGAACTGTGCCACACCCACGTGTGCTGCTATAATGCTTCCTTTCCATGTTCTCACTGTTCAGTCCTCTGCCAGCCAGCCTAAGGGTACTGCTTAAGTATTGCTGTATATTCCATGTGTGCACAACTTAGGTGCATGATTTTGCTAATACATATGGCTTCTTCCGCACACATCAGGTATACTCCATCTATTGCTTTCAATATTCCTCTCTGTCGCTGTAGGCCAGACATGCCATCTGCACTGTTTTTGTAAACTACTTCTCACAGACACCATCATGTACATGTCCTTATGTCAAACTCACACACATCGCAATAGGACACATTTCTTGTCCACCTGTACACAGTACATGAGCACTGATTTCCCCATCATGCAGTCACCTACAGAACACACATGCTCAGTTGACAAGGTAATTGTCACACGTGACTTGAACTCCATCTTGATGGACACCTGTATGTCCCCACCACCACCCACATGCCGACAGGTCCTCATCCGCATTGCTACTGTTTAGTATGTCTTTTCCGTCCCCTCAGACACTCATCCCCTCTTTCACTATGGTTCGTGCACATCCACCCTCCGGAGTCTGCTCACCACTCAGTTGTATTTGGTACGATTGGGCAGCTTACCACTTTCAAATTTGGACACACTCTGCTTCACAGTAATGTCACTGGCACAGAAGATCAGCAAAACATAGATTTCTGTGACTTTTTCACCACAATGTATGTGTCTATGTACACCACCTTGTTCCTTGGTGTCTTCCATGTAGATATCTATCCAGTAATAACTGCCATTAGAAAGGTGAAAAGGGCATTTTCCACACCCTGACCACTCACAGTACACTATTTTAAAAACACAGAATGATGTTTCCACCATCATCATCCTCGTGGACATAATGGAGACCTTCCATTCCTTCCATAAGAGTCACGCCACACCCCTCATCCACATCCATGGCTAAGTGAACAAAATTGCATTTGCTTAATTCAGTGACTTTCAAGTTTTGAATGTCAGGGTTCTCCTGAGGTACATCCTCCTCTCATAGCTCAACGTTTATGGTAATAGCACATGACCACACGTTGCACATCCTATCAATGTTCAACAGTGTTGCTGAGAATGTGGATGTACCTGCACCTGCGTCCATACATACCCTATAGTCTTGCACTTAACAGTGCAGGGCTACAGGGAGAATGAATGAATGCCTCATTCTCTGCTATGGAGGCAAACGTAGGGGAGGAATGACCATGCATGTGCACCTCTGGTAAGCGTCTCACACACACACAGTGAAGTGATGTCCAGTGGAATGTGCTATTTATGAAATGTCACCTTTGGTAAAGAGAGCAAAAAAGGGGGTGCTCCAGTTGAGGTTATGACTCATTGCATGGGGTATATCCACAGCACACGCATACAGTGATAGACATAATGGGCCTCATTACGACTTTGGCGGTAGCCATGCCGCTATTGGTGGCATGGCTGCCACCAAAACCGGGTCCGGGTTCCCTGAATGGGGAATTACCGGGCCATTCCTAGTTTGGAGGGCCCGGTAATTCTCCCTACAGGGAACTCGGGCCCGGACCTTCCCCATTCGAGCCCCCATAGGGCTCAATGGGAATGGGTGCAGGGAGCTAACAACGGGCCGATTATGACCAGCCAGTTGTTAGCTCCCTGGTCCCCTTGCGGGACCCGGTAACAACGCCTGGTTTTACCAGGTGTCCTTGCCGGGTCCTGCGAGGGGACCTCGTAATCAGGCGGAATGGGTTTAACGGGTCCGCATCCATTTGCGGCACCCGTTAACCCATTCCGCCAAGGTTATAATGAGGCCCCATATACGCTAGCTGGCAATCATCCACTGATCCCTCAATCACAGCATCTTAGCACTGACAACTGGCAAGTGGTTCAATTGTAAAATGGCCAATAGTGGTCCAATAGTGTGTTATTCAGTACTGGCCCAATCTGCCATTGTAGGTCCTCGTTGATGATTCTGTGAGTACACATGTGCCTGAACGCAAGTACCCTTGAGGCGTAGACTAATGAGGACAGGAACATACTTGTTACGGGTTTGCCTGGATGTTATCCACTGCTGGGATATAGGAAGATTCTTGAGACAGCTGAATCACCTATGGGCATTAAATAATCCAGAATACAAGTTGGGAGTGTGCCAAGTGGATGTTGATTCCCTCTAATTAAATGACCTCTCCCCCGACCATGAGGACTATATCCCCTGAAGGGGAAATGACGCCAGCACACCACCCCATGTACCTGCCATTTCTAGTGAGGATGAGTGGCTCAATGTGATCAAAGGACAACACTTGAAGCTGGTGATTGTCCTTGATCCACCAGTTCAGCTGCCTCCTGATAAGGTGTGAGATCAATATCTGCCTGGTGCAGTTCATGGAAGACACTCCCAGCTGGATAGGGGTTGACAAAACAAAGGTCTCCAGTGAAAATTGGCCCATGGGCCCAAATATTCCATAGCTTGCAAGTCTCCTTGCTTCTAGGGTCTGTGAAAGGGATAAGAAGATCCATCACTGAAGTGTATGGAAAACACCCCCTGTTGACTGTAGTACCTGAGTCAGGGCCAGCAGAGAGTTATGTGTGTGCACCAGACAACACAGATTGTACAGGAGTGGTCACATAATAGCTCTGTTCGTAAGGGCAAAGAATGGCATGGGGACATGCAATAGACAGTTCCCCAGATAGCTGTGAAATAAATGCTATTGGAGTGGAGGAGTCCTACTAGGTTAGCTTCAACCTTGGTCACGAAACTCTGAGCCAAGTTGATTCATCGGGGCAGTGCTTGGACAATTAATCGATCCTCTGAAGAGTGGGTGTAGGTGTAATGTGGCTTTGGGGGTCATGATTGAGAGGGAGCACCTTGATAGTGTAGGTACTGTGATCAGGAGGAATATGTGTAGGGGTAATGTAGCTTTGGGGTGCATGATTGTGAGGGAGCACCTTGATAGTGCAAGTACTAAGAGGAAGAGAGTGGGTGTAGGGGTAATGTGGCTTTAGGGTGTATGATTATGAGGGGAGACCCCAATAGTGTAACTACTGTGAGGAGGAAGAGTGGGTATAGGGATAATATGGCTTTGAGGTGAATGATTGTGAGGCAGGGCCTTGATACACTTATTGTACTTACAGGTGACCACACTCCTACAAGTGGTCACTGCCCTGAACTTATTAGTTGCCCTACATATGGCTCTCAGGCACTTCCCCATCTGTAGAACCCTATCACTTACCCCCCTCCCCTGTCCCTTCTCTCGCTCTGCACTTGCACTCTCTGAATGTTCACAAGGCCTAGTAGCACCTCTGCCTTTTGCTCCTAATTGTTCCTTTATTTCCATTTTCTAGTTTTTGCTCTGTTGTTCCTTCCCTTTTGCCCTGTGGGTGCTTTGAAACACAATTTCTTGTTCTATAAGCACAATAAAATAAAATTAAAATAAAGATAGTGTAACTACTGTGAGGAGGAAGAGTGGGTGTAGGGGTAAAGTGGCTTTGGGGTGCATGGTTATGAGGGAGCACCTTGATAGTGTAAGTACTGTGAGAAGGAACAGTGAATGTAGGAGTGATGTGGCTTTGGGGTGCATGATTGTGAGGGAATTCCTTGATAATGTAAGTACTGTGAGGAGGAAGAGTGGGTGCAGAAGGAATGCGGGTTTAGGGTGCATGATTATGAGGGCGTGTATTGATAGTGTAAGTACTGCGACGAGGAAGAATAGGGATGGAAGTAATGTAGATTATCGGTAAGCAATCCTACCATTCTTTTTGTATGACTGCCCCCCGTGCAATCTCCTGTTTAGCGCTCCCCATTGCAGCTCAATGCAGTTCCATATCGCTATCTTGTTCTGTGCTCTGAGCATGTTGTGGGCATGCCCGGCACAACAGATTTTCCTTCACGCTCTTGGTATCTGTGCAGCATTACTTCTGTGAATCAGCTCCCTGCGCAATGCATTTGCACTGCACAATCTTAGCACTGGCACAACCAATATGCGCAGAGTCAGTGCTTTTTTTGGTAAATGATACCCTGTCTCTTTAAATCTTAATTCTTTCTTGTTACATTGTAGAAATGTGAACAATGCCTTATTGCAGCCGCCATTGTGTGGCATTTGTGTGTACCCCGGTGGTGGTACTTAAATTGTAATGTGGTACGCATCCTCGTTCCTGAAAACAATGAAAAGTGTGATTTTTGAAGTGCAAAACATAGAGGTTTGCCTACATGAAATCCTGATAAAGGGCTGTTTTTTGTGTGCATATTTGTTTTAAGTCTTATCTTTTATTACTCGGCTAGGGCAGACACAAGTGTGGAATAGAGAATGCTAATGGCGGCCCCTTTCCCTGACAAATCAGAGCTCACTGTGAAGGGGCCATTTGCATTCCAAAGCCCCTCATTCTGTGTTTCTCCACAGTAAATGCCTGCACCACATATGCCTGATTTCTTTCTAGCTAGTCTGGGTTGTGTCTAAGCTGACATGATAACAGTGAGGTACATTTCTGTGAGTGAAGGCAAGTATGGCACTACACAAAGATGTCTGATTGTCTTTTTCAGGTTAGAACATTTCAACAATTATGTTGTTGTAATTGTTTTACAAACTCCTTGATTTTGGGAATAAGGTGTCTTTAAAATGAATGTTCAAAACAAGGAAAGGGGGTGTTTAAAAAAAAATCGAGACGAGCATGGGTGCAACTTTAGAGACTGAGAGTGCCACCACCGGGGACTGAACTCTGTACAGACTGATTTTGGCACTTCGGCTGTAAATTTAGAGCGCCCATGTTAGGTGGCAACACTTTATGCAAAACACCTTTTCACCCAACATGTGGGGCCATAGAACAAGCACTCATTCCAAAATTCACTATCAGGAATGCACGTTATTTCAGTCATCTGGAGGCAGTTGGGCATTTTGCAATGAATCTCCCAACCATTAGCTATGCAGATGTTTAACTACTACAAATGTAGCTCGTCATCACCATGCTTCGCTGATGATAAGTGAGTATGTGTTCAAATGGCTAAAATGTTGCATGCTCATATAGTTCTAGCAGTGTTTATGGCATTTCATTAAAGTCTACTTTCTGCACTTCTAAACATCCCATGATGATGCCGTTTTCTGCTTCCATTTTGGAAACCGAAAATAAATATCGTTTTTTTGATGCATTTGCTGTTACTAGTTTTGGGTACATGTCTCAGGCACGTGCATCCTTACCAGAGTGGTGGAAAATGGAAGATGAAACAAACGTGGTCTTCTTTTATGTCTGTTTCCTAAACATGAAAGGTCCTTCTGCGCATGCCCAGATGGACATTTTTATTTCTGAGTGTTTGCAGTGTGCTGTGTACATGCATGCAAAAATGATTTTTTTCCTTCATGTTTTGGTAAACTTTAAGTCTGAATTTCGAGGCCTTTTCCTGCCATGAAACAGCAGTGTATTCAAACGACCTTTTTCCGCTAACATGTGACGTAAGCTAAATGCGCATTTTTGCAAAATCCCACACAAGCAGACGCTTTGATTAATCCATTGAAGACATTGTGTATTGAATGGACCAGCTGCTACTTGTTGCGTAGTTAATACGCGGTATTGCACATGCGCGTGCCACAACGAGGCTCGCGCATGCGCGTCTTGAATAAAGACGGTCCCGGCCGGCAGTTCGCGCCGGAGACCATAGCAGCAACACTTCTCTGGCGTGTCTCTCTGTGTGAGTGCTGGATGCGTGTGTGTGTGCCAGCGTGTGGGGCCTGACATCGCCCCACAATAGAACACTGGCGACGAGGACGGCGCGGGAGCAGTCCTCCGCTCCGGTAGCATCCAGGGAGGAGAACGCTGCTCCGTGTCGGCACGGGCCCACACGGCCATCTTGGATTGTGCGCGGAATGCAGTGGTTGCGGCCCGTGAGGGTGCTCGTGCGCCACCTGCGATTTGCACAGAAGAAAAACCTCAATTTTTGGACCCTCCACAGCCTGTGCAGCTGCAAGGTTGTGGCATTCTGACAGAAAGAAGGAAGATTGGCACTGGGGAAAATATTGCACCAAGGGCGATCCGGAGCCCTATCTTCAAAGCAGTTCAACGCATACCTGTGAGTACCACGCAGGAAAATGGGGGAGGAAGAGGAACAGGATGGCGCTCCTGCCCCATCCCTCGCAGGGTGAACAGCACACTAGCCCCCATGCCCGAATTTGATACCACGGGCCCACCTTCCAAGTTGGGGCCTAAATGGCTCCTATGGGTGAAGAGGTTGGAGATCTTCTTCACGGCCTCGGGGGTCACGGAGGACGAAGAAAGGATCGCCATCATGGTGTACTCGGCAGGGGCCGAGGTTCACAAGATATATGACTCTCTGAACATTCCGGTTGCGACATATGCTGCGGTGAAGCAGGGGCTACGAGATCACTTTCTGCCAATGGCGAATGTAGACTTTGACAGGTTCGTCATGAGTGCGGAAAGACAACAAGAGGAAGAGTCATTGGATCAATTTTGTGCGCGACTCACAGTTCTGGCAAGCTCCTGTAGATGGGGAAATGAAGAGGAGATGATTCGGAACCAGTTGTTGCAGGACTGCAGCTCTGGTAAACAGAGGAGGCAGGTGTTGAGGGAGCCTGGCTTGACCCTACAACAGATCCTGGACACAGGGAGGGCCTATGAGCTGGCTGATGCGAGGGGTGCGAAAATGGATACAGTCACGCATGGGAGAAAGGAAGGTGAGGCTTTTGCAATTGGCCGCACTACCCCAGGAAAGTCAAGGTGGACATCAAGAGGAGGTGATAGCCCCGGGGGGCATAGCAACGCTCCCTCCTGCCAATATTGTGGGTACGACCTGCCACACATGGGCGACTGTCCAGCCAAATCGAGAACGTGTGGCCAGTGTAACACACCAGGACATTATGCTAGGGTGTGCAGAGCAACAGCACCTGTCGCAGTGTCGAGAGGGCCCAAAAGGGTTGAGGAAGCACTTGGAGAGTTAGGGGTGTATCATCCATTGAACAAGGTATGCAAGACCTAAACATCGCCGAGGAGGAGGAGGAGGAAGATGAAATCTTCTTCATCTCGAGTATAGCTGAAGGCCCCGGCAGAAGACGACAACCCAAGTGCACAGTTAACATTGGGGAAACACCCACACCAGTCTTGATAGACACTGGAGCGTCCGTCTGTGTGTTGGCGACGGAACACTACAACGCACTCCCTGGTCCACCAAGCCTAGCCGAGTCCACAGCACGTATATACGCTTTCGGAGGACACACACCGCTCCCCATCCAAGGAGTATTCGTAGCCCCAGTCACTCACGGACAAAATTGAATAAAGGCGAGGTTCTTTGTCACAGATGTGAGCCCGCATTCCCTTCTGAGTTGCGCTGCGGCTGAGGCATTGGACATTGTACACTTCTCATTTGCGGTCTACCACACTGACTTGGAAAATTTGTTGAGTCGTTTTGAGACGATATTCAGAGGTATAGGGAAGCTAAAGGCTGACCCAATACGCCTCCACATTGATGGGTCGATGAGACCAATGGCTATCAAACACCGCTGCGTCCCTTTCCATCTGAGGACCCAGGTGGAACGCGAGCTGCAATCCCTGATAGACAAGGACATCATTGAGAAGGTAGAGGGCCCCACCCAGTGGGTCTCCCCGATCGTGATAGCCCCAAAGCCCAAGCAGCCGGGTGCGGTACGCATCTGTGTGGACATGAGGCTTCCCAACCTAGCGATCAAAAGAGAGCGCCACAAAACACCCACCCTGGACAACATCATTGGGGAGCTTCAAGGGGCGAAAGTGTTCTCAAAACTGGATTTGAGATCCGGGTACCATCAGTTAGAGCTCCACCCCGAGTCAAGATACATTACAACGTTTACGACTCACGAGGGGTTATACCAATATAAAAGATTCCGTTTTGGTATCTCTTCCGCGGCAGAGGTCTTCCAGAATACCATCAGGGGAGCCCTGCCTGGACTCAAGGGTGTGATAAATATGTCGGATGACATTCTGGTCTTTGCCCGTTCCGAGGCTGAACACCTAAAGCACCTGGAAAGCACACTGGTGAGGCTGCGCGACTTAGGGTTGACACTGCACAAAGAGAAGTGTGAGTTCCTGAGAGACAGGCTGGAATTTTTCGGGTTCATCTTCCACGCGGGGGGCATATCACCTGATCCCGAAAAAGTGAAAGACATCCGGGAAGCGACCCCGCCAACCTCACCATCTGAAATCAGAAGCTTCCTGGGTATGGTGACGTATTGTGGTCGTTTCATCCATGATCTAGCCTCCCTGTCGGAACCTCTGAGAGCGCTCACCAGAAACGACATCGCCTGGAACTGGGGGGATAAAGAACAGAGGGCTTTCGACAACATCAAAAATGCCCTGTCGGAACAAGAAACAATGGCATACTTTAATCCGGATCGGGAGTCTGAAATTGTAGTCGATGCCAGCCCCGTAGGACTGGGGGCTGTCCTCATGCAGGCCGACAATCAAGGAACCATGAGGCCCATCGCATATGCCAGCAAAGCGCTAACAGAGATGGAGAGACGGTACTCTCAGATTGAACGGGAAGCTCTGGCCATCCTATGGGGGTGCAGGCATTTCCGGATATACATTTTGGGAAAACCGGTCGTTCTTGATCTTGTCCGGAACATCATCCAAACCACCGCCTAGAATAGAGAGATGGATGCTGTCATTAATGGAGTACGGGGTCAAACTGCTGTATCGAACAGGCCCTGACAACCCGGCAGATTACCTGTCCCGCCATCCAGGTGCGGGGAGGCCAAAGGACACAGTGGAAGTGGCAGAGGGTATTGAAGCAATACATCTCGCGGTTGAATCAGCGCTGCCCGTTGCCCTATCCCGCCAGGAGATCGCTGAAGACTCCAACATGGACGAGACGTTCACCAGGATCAAGCTTGCAATGGCAAATGGAGAATGGCGAGAGGTCCTCCAGGACAACTCCCAAAGGAACGCAGGGGCTCAGAAAGACCTGCAGGCCCTCTGGAAGGCGTGCCATGAGCTCTCGGTAGCCGAGGATGGCCTCCTGCTAAGGGGTCACCAGATTGTCATCCCGAGAACACTGGTTGACAAGGTTCTGCAGCTCGCACACAATGTGCACCAAGGGATGGCCAAGATGAAAGCAAGACTGAGACTCAAGGTCTGGTTCCCCGACCTGGAAAGTAGAGTGGAGGAGTTTGTGAGAAGGTGCATCCCCTGTCAAGCAGCACACCCGGTGGAGAGGGCCCCGCCAATCCAAACTATGGAGAGAAGTGACCAGCCATGGGGGACGGTCCATGCCGATTTTGGATCCACCGGCCGAGGGCTCTATTTTCTAGTGGTGACAGACCAGTGGTCCCGCTATCCGGAGGTTGAACTGGTGGAATCGACGGCGAGTGACCACACCATCATGGCGCTGGAGAAAATGTTCACCACGCATGGATTTTCGGTGGAGATATGCTCAGACAATGGGGCACCATTTCGGGGGCAACGTTTTGCTCAATATTGTGAGGAGAGGGGAATACGCCATAGGAAAATCACACCTCTCTGGCCGAGGGCAAATGGGGAGGTAGAGCGCTTCATGCGAACGCTCAACAAAGTGTTCCGCATATCAGCAGATGGAGGCGCTGACCTCCGACGCAACTTAGTTGACTTCCTTTGAGAGTATCGCTCGACCCCACATCAATCAACCGGGGTCGCCCAAGCCAAAGCACTCTTCAAGCGGGTACCAAGAGGGCTCCTGCCGGAAATGGAAGGCCGCCAGCCGGGGGAGATTGAAAATGATCACGTCCGAACGGAGAGGGCGGCGCGGAACGAAAATGAGACGATCAGGAGAAAGCTCTCAGAGAGGCCGAATGCGGTGGGGGATACCGCGTTGGTGCGAAACAGGAGAGCAGAAGGGAAGTTATCGTTAACCTACGAAACACAGCCCCTGGGGGTGATGCATGTAAAAGGCTCGATGGTCACAGCTGCCAACACACGTGGAACTGTCACCAGGAACGTCTCGTTTTTCAAGCACGTGGGATCTGCCGAAACGGATGAAGGAGCCCCTCCGGCACCTGAGCCAAGCGATGGACCGCCACCGAGACACGATGGACTGGCCGAGACTCAAGGGACACAAGAGGTGCCTCAGGCCGAGGCACGCAGGTACCCGAGCCGGGCGGGGCGCAAGCCGCCGCAGAGGTTCCAAGACTTTATTATGGACCCTGCTTCATAATCAAGGTCGTGCTGGAACGTTAATGTTTGAAGAATACGTTGATAAGTTACACTGTTAATAAATGTTCATTGTTTGGGGAAAAAGGAGAGATGTTGCGTAGTTAATACGCGGTATTGCGCATGCGCGTGCCACAACGAGGCTCGCGCATGCGCGTCTTGAATAAAGACGGTCCCTGCCGGCAGTTCGCGCCGGAGACCATAGCAGCAACACGTCTCCGGCGTGTCTCTCTGTGTGAGTGCTGGATGCGTGTGTGTGTGCCAGCGTGTGGGGCCTGACATCGCCCCACAATACAACACTACTGATGAGTTTGGGGTACATTATGCAAGTTATCTGAAACATCTGAGTTTTCATCTGTACAGGGGTTAAAAATGGAACATGGATCGAAATAAGCTTTAATTTTGTGTGGATATATGCAGATGTTTTGTAGTACTTGGGGGGTAATTGTCATCCTGGGAGAGAGTGCGCATGGTGAGTAAAAAGCGTGTGCTTTTTACTATTCATATGAGTTTGGCGGATTTGTAAGATGGCATGGACTTGTACACCACCCGTCTTTCTCAAAAATCCGACTCCTTCCCCACCCTCATCTGATTTTGATGGGATGAGGAGAGAGATGCTTTGGAATTAACTGCATGTTTTTTGCACCTGCAAAAATCAACCTGTTTCCACAAGAATTCATTTAAATTCTCTATGCCTGGCAGGGACGTCATTTAGGGGTACTCTGCTACCTCTGTGGTCTCCCTTGCTACCTCTAAAAAAACACGTTTTTTTTACACAACTTGAAGCTCCTGGGCTGTGGCCAGCACCATGTGCCTCTTTGTTTCTACAGTGGCTGGCTTTCTTGTTCAGGCTTCTTAAAAAACAGTGGGTTCCACAAGTGGAACACTTTGAGTAGTGACCCTAAATAAAAAAGAATAGGAATAACAAATAATTTGTCTTTCTGGAATTCTAAACAATAATTGGTGGACTCATTAAAGGTTTATTTCAGGCACACTTCAGCGGGTGAGTCCCTGATTTAGTCTGTTCTTAAACACCTCCAATTCACAATGCAGACAAAATCCGCAAAAAGGCGTTTAGAGTAGAATAAGTATCCATTTCGGACTACGTATTTTGCTTTTTGCAAGTTGCAGATGTAGCTTGTTTTTTTCTGCCAATACATACATTGTTGTATGAAATTGATATCACGTTACATTGATATTGTAACCATATTTTTCATAGTGTACTTAGAAACAATGCTATGTGTGACCACTTTCTGTTTTGTCAAGTGGTACACGTCGTGTTCCATCGCTTCCTGTGATGTCAAATCGGAGTGGGTTCAAATTACATCACGTTCTGTGATGTCATCAGAGGTCAAGGGTCATGTGATGTCACTTCCACTACCCCTGGCATTTTGGTGAAATGACGTTCCTGCTGCATGGCATGGACATGGCAGGTGGCATTTACGATTCATTTTGTTAAAAGTATAACTAGAACGGAAATTGGGGAACTCACAGTTGCGTCATTTATACCCATTGAGAAATTGAATCAAAATAGCAAAAGGAGACTAAATACACATACATAATTGCAATCATGCATGCTCTACATAAATGCAATCATACATGGTCCACATAAGTGCAATCATGCATGGTCCACTTAAGTGCAATCATAGATGGTCCCATCTGCGCTATTTACGGGACATTCCATAATGTACCCCTTTGAGTTCCTGTAAGTCATGTACCATTTAAAATCGAGGTGCTCTGCGGTTTGAGACCCGTAACCTTTTGCATGGGACTGTTTGAGGTTTGGAATTGTGCTATGTGTTTTTTTAAACACCACCTGTCCAAATTAGCATGCTGATATAGTAGAGTTCAGATGTGACATCAACTAACATGTTGCATGTTTACGAGCAAACGTTGTGGAAAAAAGTATGGTAAGGCGTTATTGTCCTGCGTGTAAATATTGTATTAATTGTTAAACACGCTGTAAACTCGTTCCATGGGAAGACTCAAACCTAGTATTTCTGAACTCACGGGCAATATATCTGCCATGAATAATGCTACACCTGCCTGACCAGCCATATCTTTTAAGGCACCAAAAGGTAGTACTTAACCATGAGTGTGTGTATTTGTAGCTTTTTTGACGCTGTGAGAGCAGCGACACGGGCAGAACGTCCTTATTTACAAGTGTATGAGTGTCACTGTCTGTGCTTCGAATCCTTTCTGGAGAGGTGGGACAAAGAAGATGAAAGGAATTGAGTTTCGGCATGAGCTTCTTAAAAACGAACACCGATTTTCTGTATTATTTGTATACCTTGAGTACTTCCCCGCCTAAGTGCACTCCAACAAATTGGACATTTCTCAGGACAATTTTGTGCTATTTGTCTCGATGGAGTGGTTTGACAAAATCTAAAAAGCCACAATACTTCTGTGGAACATAATACTTTCATAGTGTGCTCTTTAAAAATAAAGGAAACATTCTCATTAAAACCTAACTTACTGACTAATATAAAGAATATAAAGGAAGGATAGTCATGTTTTTTTTTTAATCCGTCTACTGAATAGTATACAACAGTTTTCAACTTGTCACTTTCAAAAATGATTTTCCCCTTAAAAACCAAAATCTTTTTCATGGTATACTATGCCAAACTAAAAGCCTCCTCGGGCGGGAAGATAGCTCAGGGTCACCACGTTTGTCTTGGAAGCAACACAGGTTCATATCCCAATTCCACCACAAGACTGTTTTCCGGTATTAAGTGCGTTATAAAAGATGTAATTAAAGCAACTGAAATCGTTGTGAATGACACGTGTGAATGCTGTGACAATAGTATCTACCCAGTTACTGCTGGCAGAACAACAATACCTCTCCCCTGCCTTGCACTGCTCATGAAGTTCAGTCACAAGGAAAATAGGCTCTTTATAATAAAGGCAGTGCTCCTATTTTTCATTAGGTGTTTTTTGCTTATGTCCTATAATATCAGTGCATCTCTGATTGATTAGCCTCTGCAGTATCATGTGTGAAGTCATGAGAAGTGCATGACAGAGGTGAGTTGTGGTTGACATGCAAACCATAACTAGCAGAGAATATCTAAAGTTGCATTGCAACCATAACCTTCGTACTGAAATATGTTTACTCAGTGACCTTTCTTTTAATGGTATTCCCTACCACGGGAACAGGGCCCACTGGACATGGCCTAAGGTAATGTCCTTGTCCTACCATAGATACCCACAGTGCTCATAGGTCATGGCCTATGGCCAAGCACATAAACAATGCCTATTGGATCAAGCCTGGCACTGGGGCCAATGTGCACAGTGCTTGGCCTTCAGCCATGTCCCTTGAAACCCTAAACAAACCCATTGTGCTGATTGGGCATTGCCTGCAGTCTTACCCAGTGGAAACCCTACTTGAGGCACAGGGCCAACTGATTATGCCCCCGGTGCCCACTTAGTATTGACTTAGAAATTACAAGCAAGAGCACCCAGATCGAGTCATGATGGCCACAGGTTATACTCAAATGACAATGACGAGTATTTGGGACAATTCGCATGAATATGTTATAAACACTAGATTATTCTGGACAAAGTGTCACCAACATGTTTTTAGTAAAAATACTTTGTTAAAGGGACCTTATGGTTCCAAGTAAAATCGAAAACCCCCTGAAATTCGCCAGTTATGGTAAGATAAGCAACCATAACTCGCACCACCACCGTGCACTGCTAAGACTAAAACCCAGGAACTCGCTTTAAGAAACTCGCTCCTAGCACAAACGGTTCCGAAGATACGGACGATTTAGTAAAGGTAGTTTTTCGGATTTTAAATTTGAAAGCTCAGAATGACAGATGACAGTTTTCAGGTTTAAAGATGACAGAATGACACGATTCTAGGAGGCAGTTCTAAATAGGTTAAAATAGTTTGGATTAGATTATTTTAAACTAAGAGATTGGTTTTGGCACAGTGAGTACTCACACTATATTTTTGAAATGAGCCGTCAAGGTCTGGTCAGGTTGGACGGGACTTCCGGCGGGTGGTTCTGAAGTCCCGGCTATCTGGGTCAGCTCTGCTCTCTGGGTCTGTCAGGCACCGGTTCTGCTCACAACGGTCTGGTCTGTGGTTCTCTCTGGTTCCGGATACAGCACTGCTTTCTGGATACTGCTACAGGTTCTTGCAAAAGTTCTTGGCAAAGAATTCAAACAGCTCGCCTGGCTGTTGAATAGTTTGGTTGGTTTTGAGGCCTGCTGAAGAGAACTCAGCTTGTGGTTTAGGCCTTTGCTTTAAATTGTGGAGTCAGAGTTCCAAGTTCTGGTCTCTGTCTAGCTGGAGTCAGTCTAGGTCTCTGGAGTTCTGGATGTGAATTCGTCCGTCAGCGTGCTCCGCAGAAAATGGGAATTGAGTGTCTCTACCTGTCCCAGCAGTCTGAGCCGGCCCAGGAGCCGGCCCCTCGCAATCTATCATTGGCCACGTCCTCCTCTCGCCCCTGATTGGGGAGCTGGGTTGTGTGTCATCTTTATGGCTTACAGAAAGATACTCCCCTTGTCAATGTGCACACAAATCTATTTCTGATCCAAATACATATTTATCTATGTACCATTTTTCTAATATTATACGTCCAGTTAACATATTTTCTGTAGCACCAAACCATCCGATCCCTGTCTTTGTAAAATGTTGTGTCCACTTATGACAGAATTCTGCCCTTTTCATCCAGATCACGACCTCTAAACCTTTCCAGATTTTACACAAATGTGCACCAGGGATATGGGTTTCAGATGATAAAGTGTCAGATTTTTAACATGCATACATTTGGAGTAACAACCTTTTTTTCCGCTACTATCCCCAAGAACATACCAAAGGGTCCTAACACCTCTTAAAATGTGCACAGAAAAATCACAAGAATGATGATGTTATTTATATCATTTTTACAAGTCCGCACTATGAATTATCCATCTTTTTAAAATTATGCTCTGGCCCCAAAGGGGTGTGGTTTTCCAAAGCACATGGTGGAATTTCTGGTTTATCCACTTCCCCCAAGCTCAGCTTGCTCACAGATGCAGTGCCCCTCCCAGTTTCTCCCAAGAGGAAGCCATTTTACGACCCCCCCAATATAACATTTGCCTGAGTCCAGGACAGGCTTTGTTCAATTTCCTGCAGTCTGCAGGTACCACTCCCCTAATTCAATCAGAGAGGTGTCATCTCCTTTTGGCAGGGGCAGCAGGATGCAGCCAGGCCTGGGAACACAGCTGCTGAATTCCCTCTCCTGTCGGGGGTAGTTGTCAGGCAGAATCCAGTTTCATTAAGCCAGGCTTCAGCTAAATGTCACTTTTGTTCCCAGCTTTTCTTCATTCAAATCAAACTCACAATTTTTACACATGCAGCTAGAATGCTGATTCTAAGTTCAAAACTATGACATGTAACAGTTGCAAACTATGTGACACTCAAAAGTAGGTCACTCATTTAATTGAAACATTTCGATTTTAGTGGTTTTAAATCCAATTTCAGTTAAGCTGCTGACATCCACAGCTCAGCCAGTTTTGTTATGAACCTTATTTTAGGCTCTTCCTCTTTCCAGATTTTGTATGCACACAGGGCTTCATTCTGCCAGTAGTCTGGTGGTGTTCAGTGAGATTTTTGGATATCTTGCAATGTTTGAAATGGGCATTTTGAGCTTGCATTCAGAGAAACAAAGGGTGGTTTTAAAGTGATTTTGAGCTAACAGGTACTGTTGTTTTTCCTTTGGCACCACATTTCACTCATGGCGCTTCTGACCCAGCATGCTTGCACTGGTGGGTGGCAGGTCAGGTGACTATTTTGGTGTGCGCACAACTGCCTGGTTCTCCTGGATCCTGGTGCGAATGTGGGCGGCAACAGCTCATCCCCACATCTACCCAGTCTATTGATTCAGTTTTGTTCTGGGATAGAAAGATGGGCGGCGACAGCTCATCCCCACATCTACCCCGTCTAATAATTCAACATGGGTCAAAACCCTTGACAAGCCCCGCCGCCCGACTGCGCTTTGATTTCGAGTCGAGGGGAGTCGGGTGCAAAGGATGTTTTGATCCACACGCTGGTATGTCCGCATCATCTTCTTCCATTTCTGTAGATGGCACAGTTCAGCATATTTTCCTCCATCCAGTTGGATCGATCGGTTCTCCTCGCCAGTCCTGATGGGAATATTGGGCGGTACCCCGGGACCCTCGGATCTCTGCTCCCGGTCCCCGGTCGTCCTCCTTGGTCAGTCTCCATGGTTTCATCTCTCCTAGGATGAGAAAGCAAAAGCGGCAATACCTATTCGTAGACATTTCTCCCCCACTATTGATCTAGTGGGGCGGCATGTACATTTTATACATCCAAATACATTTTGCAGTATTATTTTTAAAAAACAAGATATAACAGGAAATATTGACATTAGGTTACTATATTTTTGGTATGTGGAATATTTTAGGGTTGGAGCTTTTATTGATCTGGGGCGGCCCCCTCTGGGATTCCAGAGGATTCCTCCAGTTGTTGCAGAGTGTGCCTAGGATGGCAACACTTTAGCTGATTTATATGGACCCACTTGTCTTCCCCTTCCGCCAGACTACCTTTCGGGATGCGGATCTTATACGCTACTGGGGAGACCTTGTCTATAATTTCAAACGGTCCCTTCATTGTAGGCAAAATGTTCGCTGTTTGGCCTGGTTCCTTTGGAAATAGTATAGATAGACCCGGTCTCCCACAGTATATTCCTTCCTGGTGGTCTTCAGGTCGTAGTGGGTTTTCATGCTATCAGCTGATCTTTCTAGATTCCGCTGAGCATAGGCAAAAGCATGCTGAAGGTGTTTCCTTATATTCTCCACATACTCATGAGTTGTGGAGGCATTTATCAGTGTCTGCTCTTGGGTCCTGTAGAGCAAATGCTGGGGAAGCACCATCTTGCGTCCAGTAATCAGCTCAAACGGTGACATTTTAGTTGCAGATGAAGGGGTAGATCTGATGGCCATTAGGACCAGAGGTAATCGGATATCCCAACTTGGCCCAGAATCTGCCACAAACTTTTTTAATATGCTCACAATGGTTCGGTTGTATCTCTCTACTGCTCCAGAAGAAGCTGGCCTATAAGCAATATGTAGCTTCCTTTTAACCCCCAGTATCTCCCACATCTTTGTCATTACCTCGCTGGTGAAATGGCTAACTCTGTCTGACTCAATCCTTTGAGGTAGACCAAAACGGGAAAAGATGTGGTTAATCATCAGGGCAGCTGCTGTTTCTGCCTTGCAATTTGGGGCCAGGAGACATTCCAATCACTTGGTAAACAAGCATGTGACAGTCAACATGTATTTGTTTCCTCTAGATGAGCGAATTACAGGGCCTACAAATTCGATTTGCAAATCTGACCATGGCAGTGTCATCCCCCTCTTTTGGAGAGGCGCCCGGTGTGTGAGGGATGTTGGCTGAAATTGTGCACACACCAGACACCCCTTCAACTATTGGTTGAGGTCCTGGCCCATATGTGGCCAGTATGCAATCTCTCTTAAGATTTCAAGTGTTGTATGAAACCCCCTATGACCGGCTGTGGCCGCATCATGGGCATGACTTAACATCAGGCTTCGGAATAAGGTAGGGACCACCCACTGATCATAGCCAGCTTGGGATTTCCTTACCAACAAACCGTCTTGGATTCGGAACATCTTTGGACATTTCATCAACACTCTAAGGTCCTCCTTCCAATTGTAATCGGTATCCGTCACGGGGAAAGTTCTCAGGGTCCTCAATGTGTTGGTACAACTTACCAATTATTGGATCCCCTTTTGAGCCGTAATTAAATCAGCATCAGGGGTCTCCTTACTCCATTGTGCAGTTGAAAGATCATTGTGAGCATTTGTATGGGACCTAGTGATAGCAGTGACCTGGATTTCCCCCAACGGGGACTCTATTTCAATTAGATCCCCTTGGATGGCCCGGTTTTGGCCAGCTGGTCAGCTAAGTCATTTCCAGTTTTGTCTAGTCCCTCTACTTTGGATTGACCCTTGATCTTATTCCAGTAGATGGTCATCCCATTCGATGTGACCAGATCATCAATATTTTGGATCAACTTCCCATGTTTCGAGGGTTTGTTGTTAGCACATAGCATGCCTCTGGTTTTCCAATTAACCAGGTGCTCCACGAACCCGTTCCATACATAATCTGAATCTCTGATTATGACCAGTCGTGGATTTGATGTTGGACAGCAGTGAGGATGGCTTGATGCACATCCATCAATTCTGCCACCTGACTACTTTGGGGACCAATTTTGTATCCAGCGGAGGGTTCTGGGGACTCATTCACCCATGCGTTCCCTACGGCGGCCACAAGTTCTTTTTCCCCATTGTTGTCAACATGGTAAGAGCATCCATCCACATAGACAGTGGGCATTCCCTCACACTTGTCTTCTTCAAAGACTTTGTGTGGGGAATTAAGGTATGCCTCCATGTTGTCCTTGATTTTTAGACTTTCGTCCTCGAGACAGATTTCTCTGGCACACTCATGCAAGTCAGCCAGACCTTGCGCGAGGGGACTCTTCTTGTTTTGGCCATATCTGACCTCCACAGGAAAGCCTTGCATTGACAGAATCCAGGAAGTAATTTGGGAATTACTCACATTTACGGCCCGGATTCTGTCACTTTGGAGATATTGCAGAGGCTGGTGTGGAGTCTCCACTATGATGTGTTCCCCCTGGATAAACGGGCGGTAATTCTTCAATGCCCACACCGTTGCCAGGAGTGCCTTCTCACAATCGTCGAATTTTTCCTCCACAGAGGATAAAGTTGTGCTCGCATGGGAGATTACTTTATTGACCTTGTCATGCTTTTGGTATAATACTGCCGTCAAGCACGCATTAGAGAACCCTGTCTCCAGGAAGAACTCCTTGTTTCTGACAGAGTAAGCTAGGCAAGGCGCTTGTGAGAGGCTTCTCTTGAGTTGTCTTACTGCCTCGGATTGTTCTGGACCCCATTCCCACTTGACCCCCCCCTTCAAGAGATGAATCAGGAGACTAATGATCTCTGCGTAGCCTTCAATGAACTTTCTGCTGTAATTAGTCAGTCCGAGGAGGCTCCTTAGTTACCGCAGAGTGGTGGGGTCTTTCAGTTTCTGAAGTGCTGCCACTTTCTTTTCCTGGGGACAGAGACCCTGAGGAGTAATCTCATGCCCTAAGAAATGAACACGGGTTCTACACCACTGTGCTTTCTGAAAGGAAAGTTTTGCTCCGGCTGCCCTCAACTGTGTCAGAACATAACGGATCTCCGCTATGTGTTCTTCCACAGATGAACATTTGATGAGGACATCATCTACATAAGCCAGGTTACCCCTCGCACCCAAGTCGGGCATGGCCTTATGTAGGAAAATGTTGAATTGATTGCCGGAGTTGAGGTATCCGAAGGGAGTCCGGGTCCATGTGTACTGCTGGCCTCCAAAGGTAAAAGCCAGTTTGTATTGGTCCTCCCTACTTACAGGCACGGTCCAGTATCCATTGGTCAGGTCTATTGCTGTGAATACCTGTGGCCCCTGAATCTGGGCCAGCCCTTGGTCAATGTAGGGCAGAGGCCATCGGGAAGTATGGACCCGTTTGTTGAGCTCCCTAAGGTTGGCGCAGAGTTTACACTGGCCGTTTGGCTTCAATATTCCCAGCACCGGATTATTGAAAATGCTGTGGACTGGACGGATTATTCCCCGGGACTCAAGGTTCTTAATTATTTCAGTAAGGGACTCCATGGATGCGAGAGGCAAGCGATATTAGTTCACAAACACTGGAGTCATGCCAGGGTCCGTGGGAATTGTTGTTGTGTGGATGTAGGTGTGACCACAGTCATATGAGTCTACCGCAAAGAGATCTTGGAAATGGAAGAAAACTTGTTTCAACTTTTGCTTCTGTTCCAGAGTCACACAGGCATCAGCTAGGTTGACTCTCTCTTCCACCATCTGCCTGAAGCCTGGAAAGACTTCTGGTTTGGCTAGCTCAGCGGCCTCCTCCAGCTGGGTGGAGAAGTCCCTGGTCAGAGTGCTGATTTGGACTGGAGGCTTCAGGTGGGAAAGGCAGCCTTCATGGACCTGGAAAATCACCTCATCCCTCCTGAAGTCACAAGTCACGTCTTCCTTACCATAAGGGCAATAAGTGTACACCAGGAAGTTCCCCCCATGCCGGGTAAAGATCCTTTCTGGTGTTGTATTGTCATCACTGTCACTGTCAAAACAGTCCTTGGGGATAGGTCCTAACAGTTCATTTCCTAAATCAATGGAGAAATGTCGGTCATCAACCGCCATTCCAATAATGATGCCTGCGGCTAGAGTAATACTCTGTAAATCGCTGTTATCCACCTCTATTGGAATGGCGTCATGTTTAATGTTGACTAATGGTGTTGGGTTTACCCCTAACCCTTGTTGTTGGAGAGAAGCCTTTAGATGAATATAAGCATCAGGGTTTTTCAATTTTTGTCCTCTTTTAACTTTCACTTCCAGGGAGAATTGTCGGGTCCTTTCTGGGATAGTGACTTCCTCTTTAATCTGAATTTCAACTGCATAAGGTAGCAATTGAGATGACCTAAATGCTTTTTCTGAATCATCAAAGCCCATGGGATTATCCGCTAATCGGGACCAAGCTTTGAAGTTTATTAGGTCCAAATTATTGGCAAAGCGATTGAGAATGTCACTGCCTAAGTAAAAGGCGGCAGTGACGTCTCGCACGACCCAACAATTATGGACTATGCTCTTGTTGCCAGTGGAGATTTTGAGCATACACCTGCTTGGCAGGAGATGTTTGGAACTGGGTGTTTCCAGATCCATTTCCCATTTGTCTATCAATTTGAATGTGGGAATGGATGGATCTATTGGGAGTTGGCGGAACATGGCTTCGCTGATGAAGCTCTTACCGTTGTTCACACACACTCGAGAGAGAACAGAGTCCTTCCCATCATCTAACTCAACACGGATGAACAACTGCTCTCCAATTTGCTGAATATCAGCCAGGCTCTGAGCTGATTTCACATCTTTCTGGACTATAGGAGTGGGAGTGTCTGATTGTGGATTGGTAAAGAATTTCAGAGTATTTCCTTCCAGTGTGGAAAACCAGCTTAAACTGGAGGGAAGGTTGATTTTCAGAAAAAGAGAGGACCCCCCATCACCAGTCTGTTGTCCTACTGCTATTACTGTCACATCTGGAATTTGGTTGTTCTGGAAGGGAAATTCAACTTGGTCAGATTTTTGTTCAACCATGTGGCAGGTGCTGTTTAAACTAACATGGTTGACACTCTGTTTCAATTTTATTGGTCGGCTAGTCTGGGTCCAGAGGACCTTGTTCACGCAATCTATTAGGGGTGACAACCTTCTCAGGAGGTCATTCCCTAGTAAACAAGGGGTGCCCTCTGGAGTCACTACTATGACCGGGTGTTTCACCTTGTGTCGCCCAATTTTGATGTCCAAATCTGCAGTCCCCTCGACGGGAATTTCGTTCCCGTCAAAGTTCTGCAGTTGTCCAGGAAGAGAGGTGAGGGGAATTTGGCACTTCTCCCCCCTACCTGAATTCAGTTCATCAAAGGCCCTTTTGGACAGAAGGGTAGCTTGGGATCCAGTGTCCACCAGTGCCAAAATTGTACTTGTACCGGGGCATAGTATCTTCCCTCCTTCTCAAAGGGGCACAGATAATGCACATTTTTGGACAACTGGTGGGCTAACTTTCTGGTTTTGGACATGGCAAAAGAAGAGATTTGGGCAGAATTCTGTGGAGAGTCATGGGAATCTGAAAGAAAAAGTTTGCAACTGGATATTGATGCGGTTTTTGGTCCCCCTGGTTCCGGTTCTGGGCCACCCCTGCCTTTTTGGAGGCAGTCACCAGGATGGGTTTGAACCAGGGAAGTTTGGTTTTGTTGGTTCTGGGATAGGATGATGGGTGGCGACAGCTCAATCCCCACATCTACCCAGTCTGGATTGGAATCTCTTGGGACCCATTTTCCTTGGGAGGAGTTCCCACATCTATGAAGGAGAAGATCCTTTTCCCAGGATCCTCTTGGGATCCCTCAAATTGGAAGACCTTTACCTCCTCCACAAAGTGGGTCTGTTTGGGTACTTTGTTTCTCCTACCCCCACTCTGCTCCTTGGGAGGCAGACTTTCAGGGGCAGGAGATTGTGTTTCTGGTTCCTGGTTTTCCAGGGGCTGTTTACAATTTGGGAAGGAAGCTTCCTCCAAGGCTTTACACCCCCCTTCCCCTTGTGCCTCCTTCCTGGGAACCGGTGGGTTATCGGGGTGCTGCCCCCATCATTAGTCTGGAGCACCAGGTCCAGAGTTTGGGGCATTCTGCGGTGGCATGCTCATCTGAGGGTTCTGTGAGCCCTCAGTATGTGACCCAGATCCCGTGCCATATTTTGGACCTCGCACTCAAGTTGGGAAACCCGCTCAGGTTGATACAGGGTTCTGTTTTCTCCCCTGGGCTGATCCCGGGAAGGGTAGCTATCCGTTCTCTGGTAATACCCTGGGTTGGGAAGATTTGGGTACCCCTCCACCCTTGGCCTCCCCTCTCCCGGATTAGGTTGTCTGGGCTCAGGGAATTGGGGAAAGAAGGATGGATGGTTTTGGGGTTGGAAATTGGGTGGATAGCTGGGGAAAAAGTTCTCCCCAGGATTTGGTGAATTTCTGCCCTCCTGGGGGAAGTTAGGAGGGAGGTTCCCCGGGTTAGGCGCTTGGCTGGATCCCCCCCCCCTTGGGCTGGAGGAGTCCACACATAACCCAGGATGGGTCAGTTTCCCTTGTAGCGGGGACTTACATAATCAGAGGAGCGAGGGACCCCATTTGTGGGACTACCTCCTTGACTCCCTGTCTGTGACTGGCCCGAGGGCCTTCTGGTGTTAGAATTATTCTGCGCAGGCAGGTTTTTAGGCCCCCTCATCTCCAAATCTAAAACGGGGGCAACCTTTACCTCCGCCACCTTGGCAGCAACAGGGGAGCTGTTGGTTTTGGGGTTTTTTCTGCGCATTACTTTTATTTTCTATGGGCTTCTGCACCTCATAGATCCGAGTGGCTTGCTCAATGACCCAGTCTAAAGATCTTTTCTCGTGAAAATCTCTCACAAGCTGGGTCATTATGTACTTGGGAAGAGCATGGAAAAATGTGTTGATGAATTCTCTGCTGTCCGTGGGCACCCTTGTGGTGGTCTGCGCAAAGGCACGCTTCAATTCTTGCACGAATTCTTGTGGGGCCTGATCCTCCCCACATTGCAAATTGTAGGCTGCCTTGCGAGCCTCTTGGGGATTTCTATGTACAGAAAAATGTTTCAAGATGGCCGCCCTATATGTGGACCATCTTGAATGGTTTTGGTCCTCCAGCCCCGCAAAGAAACTGGAGTATTCAGGGGAGAATGTCCATTTGACGTACTGGATGCAGCTACTGCTGTCCTTCAAATGGAAAGTCTCCATCATTTGCTCATAGAGCTCCAAGTGTTCCCAAACAGAATACTTGGCGTTCTTATGATAAGGCGTGATGACACTCCTGATTGCCTTAATCTGTTTTAAGGGGTCCTTAAGCAAGGCCCTTTTCACCTTATTGGCCTTTTTGGTTCGGGTAACCCTGGTCCATTCATCCTCTGATTCAGAAGCACTGCTCCCAGAGGTGCCCGTCTGATCTTCCAGGTTTTCCCGGATTCTGCAAGCCTGGGAATAGCTGGCAGAATGTAGGGACCTGGTCTCCTGTGTCCTGTGAAGCTCAGAGGAATCTTCAAATCCCTCCTTGCTACCAGGATTTGATGGGTACCCCCCCCACTGACCTAACTGGGCAGAGGTTTTCAGGATGCCCTTAGTGGGCCTACTCTCCTGGGGTTCCCCACTAAATTGCACTGTACTTAGGTGCCCATACCCGGATGCCCGCCCATCCATTCCTGGGTGGTACTGGCCTATGAGCCCCATACTTTTGGCTGGATAGTAATCTGTCATCCCTGTGGCCCTGTGCTCATGTGCGCCAGGGGACATGGTGGTGGCAGAGTCCAGGGACTGGGAGAGATGAAGGCCTCTGGTACTAGGGCTCCTGAGGTTATGCTAATGCGTTTCCCTTTCCCAGCAAACCTCATCTCTATCAGCCCCTGCTCCGTGTTGCAATGCAAGAGCCTGCACTTTCAGTTCCTCAGTTAAGGCCTCACTAGACTCTATCAGTCTCTCCAGCATGGCTACCTGTTGCTGGAGCCTATCATTGTGCTGGCAGAGAGCCTCATTCTCTCTCTGTGCCTCCTGATTGGTCCTGGAGTACTGGGCCAGTCTTTGCTGCAGGAGGGTTACCTCCTGAGTCCCATCCCTACTGGCCTGCTCCTTTCTTGCCAGAGCCTCTTCCACCCTCCTGGTGTGCTCTAACAAGTTCTGATGCTCTTTTTGGAGGTCACCCAGCCCCTGGAGGGCCAAGTGATTTTCTTCAGTTTTTCTTTTTAAATGGCAGACTTCCTGGCCTAAGGTGTCTCTTTCCTGACTAAGATTCTGCATCTGTACTGCCAGGTCGTCCTTTTGCCTTTGAAGGGCACCAGCTTTCTGGCGCTCCTGATCAAACTCTGCCTGGGTATCCAGGTCTTTCAGTATCAGTTTATTGCTCTCTGCCTTTTCCCTATCTAGGTGGCTTTGCAGGGTGACTACCTGCTCAGCACATGCTCTATTGAAATCTAATTGTTGCTACAGCTTTTTCTGGATCTGCAGTAGGGAGTCCAAACCTTCTTGGTACTCCTTCTGCAAGGCCAGAAATCTGGTATCCTGGTCAGACTTTTCCTGTTGCAGGATACACATGTCCTCTTTGATTTTAATGAGATACTGTCTGCTCTCATTTTCTGACTCCTGGCTTCTGTGCATCCTCTGCTCAGAAGAGACCAGGTCAGATTGGGCCTTCTCTAACGCAATCTGTTGCCTATTTGCCAGATCTTGGCCTTCAGCACATTTGTCCTGCATGGCTCCCATATATAGATACAAATATGCCGCTATACTAACCTTCTTGTCGTGTTCATCTTTGGCTTTAGGATCCATGTATATTTCACTCAGGGCCACATGTAAGGGACCCTGATCTCTCCAGATATCTAACCCAGTTGCACTGACCTGTTGTGTGATTGCCTGCAACCACGAATCCTGGCCCTGCTCAGTCCATTCACCTCTCACAAATAGCTTATGTAAGAAGTGCTCTCTGGCTATTTTGATGTCTACCAGTGTCGTCATTCTGGAATTTGAGTTCCTTCCTCAAGTTTGTTTCCTTAGAGCGTTCCTTTGAGGGGTGCTTTCACAGTGTAAAACAGCATGGTGATCTAACCGGATATGTGTATCCGGTCAGTTGGCACACTGTATTAAGCTGCACAAGTGGTAACTCTAACCCAGAATATCCCGGACGAGCCCCCACTTTGTAAGCAGATTCAATTCAACACTACAGCTAAGTCAATGCCTAGTCTGGGATGCTGAGAGAAACCCTTATTGATATATTTTTATGTCCAGTTCGTTTACTCTGGATGACAACCCTTATATAACACCCCTCTCTTAGAATCCCACTGACCCCACTGAGCCAAGAAGTAGGTTTGTTTTGCAAATTAAAAGGTTTATTTGAAAATTAAACAATATATATCTATCACACTTTTATAGTAAATTAATATTTGATAGCACACTTGTGAAGATGATAGTGATCAACAATGGATAATGTTACAGTGGTACACTCTTTTTGATGGCTTAGAAGTGATATAGAGAGGATGAAGTAGCTGAGAATGCTTTAATGGCTTCAAAGACAATGCAATGATGAATGAAATGCAGTACAGAAAATAAACTTGGTATGATTTCAACCAAAACAATGTAATCACTTTTCCTCCTGGTAGCACTTCACCCACCCACTTCATGCAATGTAAAGAGATGGAAGAAAAGCACACAGTTCTCAGGAATGCAATCAAATATAATTCAGTTCCCCCCTAGCAAGCTTAGAGGAAAACAGGTAGGAGTTTTAAACACAGGCAATATACTTTGATGTGGTATGCAAAGAAGTGAAAAATATGCTAAAAATGCTTCTAATTCCCTATAGGGGGTTCAGGGTAGGTGATAGATACTTTGAATCAGTTCAGGCCAGCCCTACCAATGATTCAGGGATGGTTATTAGGTTGAAAACAGATTTCAGGGATGGAAGCAAAGACAAATATTTTTAGCCGTGGCTAAAATGAAGCAAAATGTCAAATCGCGGCAAATTTTCCGAGTGCGTCGGGCGCGATTACGGAGGCACTATAAGGGGTAGCAAGTCGGCTTACAGAAAGACACTCCCCTTGTCAAAGTGCACACACATCTATTTCTGATACAAATTCATATTTATCTATGTACCATTTTTCTAATATTATACGTCCAGTTAACATATTTTCTGTAGCACCAAACCATCCGATCCCTGTCTTTGTAAGATGTCGTGTCCACTTATGACAGAATTCTGCCCTTTTCATCCACATCACGACCTCTAAACCTTTCCAGATTTTACACAAATGTGCACCAGGGATATGGGTTTCAGATGATAAAGTGTCAGATTTTTAACATGCATACATTTGGAGTAACAACCTTTTTTTCCGCTACTATCCCCAAGAACATACCACAGGGTCCTAACGCCTCTTAAAAGGTGCACAGACAAATCACAAGAATGATGATGTTATTTATATAATTTTTACAAGTCCGCACTATGAATTATCCATCTTTTTAAAATTATGCTCTGGCCCCAAAGGGGTGTGGTTTTCCAAAGCACATGGTGGAATTTCTGGTTTATCCACTTCCCCCAAGCTCAGCTTGCTCACAGATGCAGTGCCCCTCCCAGTTTCTCCCAAGAGGAAGCCATTTTACGACCCCCCAATATAACATTTGCCTGAGTCCAGGACAGGGCTTTGTTCAATTTCCTGCATTCTGCAGGTACCACTCCCCTAATTCAATCAGAGAGGTGTCATCTCCTTTTGGCAGGGGCAGCAGGATGCAGCCAGGCCTGGGAACACAGCTGCTGAATTCCCTCTCCTGTCGGGGGTAGTTGTCAGGCAGAATCCAGTTTCATTAAGCCAGGCTTCAGCTAAATGTCACTTTTGTTCCCAGTTTTTCTTCATTCAAATCAAACTCACAATTTTTACACATGCAGCTAGAATGCTGATTCTAAGTTCAAAACTATGACATGTAACAGTTGCAAACTATGTGACACTCAAAAGTAGGTCACTCATTTAATTTAAAGATTTCGATTTTAGTGGTTTTAAATCCAATTTCAGTTAAGCTGCTGACATCCACAGCTCAGCCAGTTTTGTTATGAACCTTATTTTAGGCTCTTCCTCTTTCCAGATTTTGTATGCACACAAGGCTTCATTCTGCCAGATGTCTGCTGGAGTTCAGTGAGATTTTTGGATATCTTGCAATGTTTGAAATGTGCATTTTGAGCTTGCATTCAGAGAAACAAAGGGTGGTTTTAAAGTGATTTTGAGCTAACAGGCACTGTTGTTTTTCCTCTGGCACCACATTTCACTCATGGCGCTTCTGACCCAGCACGCTTGCACTGGTGGGTGGCAGGTCAGGCGACTATTTTGGTGTGCGCACAACTGCGCGGTTCTCCTGGATTCTGGCGCGAATGTGGGCGGCGACAGCTCATCCCCACATCTACCCAGTCTATTGATTCAGTTTTGTTCCGGGATAGAATGATGGGCGGCGACAGCTCATCCCCACATCTACCCCGTCTAATAATTCAACATGGGTCAAAACCCTTAAGAAACCGTAAGTCCTGCGAACATCACGCCTGTCCGTAACTGTCTGTCTCACTTGTGTCACACTTTTAATTTGTTTGAGGACCCGAACACTGTCTGTTGAACACCCACGTGCATGTGCACGACCGTTCCCGTGCATTTGGTGTCCTGTGGACACCCGTTCCCTTTGCGGACGTGTTCCAGACGTCATCATGTGACCGCACCCACGCTGAGCGTGTGTCCTTATTTGCGGACACTGTCCGGTTCCCCAACATTTTAAAAGAACTTATTCAGACAATCCAAATTATTTTACAGTAAAAATTCACCATTGCACATGTCTCAGACAATGACCCTGGCTTTCCACATACGTTTTGTAACTTTTTGAAGCTTTTTGGGTGTTCAATCTGTTTGTGAAGTGCACCCCTCCAGCGAAGCGCACCCCTCCATCCCTATAAAAGGCCACACCCCAGAGCTGATCTTCATTGTACTTCTGGCTATTGCAGATTGACATTTGCTGACTTTGCTGCTCTAGCTAAGATTATCTCATCAACCTTGATGGCATCCATGGCTGCTGTTGCTATATCTGCCTCCGCACCACCCCCAAACCCTCCACCACCACCACCTCCCCAAGAGGCTGCAGAGGGGAACACTTGTGAGGATGTAGAGAACGAGGATGAAGAAAATGATGTTGAGGAACTCCCTACTACCAGCACTCGCCGGGAGTCTTGGGTGTGACGGTTGTTTACCATTCATGGTAACGTACCAAAAGCATGTGCAAACAAGGTCACCTGCAGCCAGTGCAAAATGGTGCTGAGTCTTGGGGGACGTGGTTCATACAGTTTTGGTACGACATCCATGAAGCAACACCTAACGTTGTTCCACAGTGTGGACATTCGCAAGGTTGTACCTTGTGATAAACGTAGTAGGTTGAGTTCCTCTACAGCATCCTCGTTTCCGCTCCTCTCACCACAAGAGACACCACTGTGGGAGAGTGCATCCCTCCAGCTGCTTCACAGGCATTTTGCAATGCTGTTGACCCTTACCTTTCAAGGGTCACAATATTGTGTATGTACTGTGACGCAGTATTCTGCTGGGGGAGAGACTTCGAAGTGCTTTCGAGACTACGGTCACGGAGCACCAGAAGACCTGCTATCTACCTAAGTAAGGATCACCCTACATCTTCCTCTCTCCACCTGCCCTTTCTTATCCCCGTGGTTGGTGTCCCTTCCTTACCCTCCTTTCCCCTCCTCTCCTAGTGTGTCGTGTGTAAAAACCAAAAAAATATGAAACAACAGAAATCCAAAAAAAAAGACTCTTTTCAGAGCCGCCTTTCATAGTTTAAAAATAGAAGTGGCAAATAAACAGTGCAGGGCCCTGTGCATTTTTTGGAAGTCCGCGGACAGTCCTTGGACATATAAAATTTTAGGGTGCTTCCCTAGCAAAACCAATGCACCTCTCTCTGGTAGGAAATGGTGGCTCTGAAAAGACCCTTTTGGTGGTGTTTTTGTGTGTTTGAAAAACTTGAAATCGTCAACATCTACTGCAAAATAGATGACTATAATTCCAAGAAAGGTCGCAATGCAGTTTGCACATTTCTCAGCAAAAATCTGATTACCAGCATAAGTAAGATGGACTCCATCTCTGCGAAAAATGTATGTGCTAGGAAACATAATATTTTCATTGTGAAAAGAGGACATGCCAACATCTCTTAGAAAGGCACAAACAGCCTTATTGACACTGTGCCTCGCTTTCTCCATTTGTGGAGCAAATACAGAAGAACGCAGCCATATTTGTCTTTGTGCAATACGAGAAAAAATTACTTGGGAATTGGGAAACATGTCCATAACCTTCTCAAGTCCTTCTTTCATTGCAAATTGCAAAGAAATTCCAGGCACATGTCCTAAACTGTACCCTCCACAATGAATTATAATTATGTCTGGATGATGCTCTGTCTCTAAAGTAGCAGAGAGAGGTACCAAGTCCAACCACTTCATTCCACGCACTCCATGCCAGTGCACTTCCACATGAGGAAATCCAACTTCTGCAGCTACTCCACAGCGTTCTTCATGCACCTCCAATCAATGTATCCAGGACTCTCCCAAAATCCAGATAATGGCCCTCATTACGACCCTGGCGGAAAGCGACTGACCGGACCGCCACAGCGTAAATAGCGTTTCCGCCATTGCACGATGGAGCAAAGTGCGGCCCATTCCGACCCATCGGGCACGAGCACCACGCCATGGCGGAAGTGCAAAGTCCGCGATGGCGGAAATGACCCCAAAACGGCCCACACCGCCGCCGTACGGCGCCCTAGGTGCAATACCGCCACCCATCATAGCGGACACCGCAGTGAGCGCCAACCGGAAAGTACGGCGACCGTAAATATACGGAAATGGAAGTAAAAACATGGGCCCGGAACGGGAAACAACACCCCGTACACCTATAAAACCACTAAATACACACAACCACTAAAAACACCAGCCTGAGACACATCCCAACCCGTCATCCACCCTAGTGAAACCAAGAAAAATGGGAAAAGTAGCAAAGAAAGCGTGCGACCGCAAGCGGCAGGTCCACTTCTCCCGTGAGGAACTCACCGTGCTAAGAGAGACCCTCCAGGAGAATGCCGCCGCCGTCTTCTCCACGCAAATGACCAGGACGGCACTAGCGAACAAGAAGGCCATATGGGCCCTGGTGGCACAGCGGGTAAGTGCGGTGGGGACCGCACCCCGCAACCCACAGCAATGCAGGAAGCGGTGGGACGACCTGCGGATACGCGTCCGTAGCATACTTTCTGCCAACCGCAACATTGCCACAGCCACCGGGGGAGGGTCGGAATCACCCATCAAGTTGACCCCCTGGGAAGAAATCTGTGCCTCCACCATTGGAATGGAGAGCATAGAGGGAGTCGGAGGGATGGAGAAAGGAGTGCAGACATCCGGAGAATCAGGTAGGCGGCCCAAATAAAACCATGCCAAATCCACAATGTCCAATCATGTGACTCACATGTGTCCACATAGCGCAACAGCAACACATGGCCAGGAGAACGTCCACACACATTGGCCTGATAGCGCACTTTAAAACCACAATAAATACATAAATAATTAAAAACCCCAAAAACACCCACTACACGTGCAGCAGGCACACCCTAACTGCAGGCTGCCAAACAACTGCACCCTCACTCCACACACAAATGAAAGCACCTCCAAGGCCCCGACCCAAATCACCCTCAGGTACCACCCCAATGCATGTGATACATTGCCATTCCAATTCCCACAGACCCATTAATAACGCTCGCCCTCCTTTACTACACCACAGGGTCCGATCCAAACGACGAGCTCCAGGACACCCCTACCAGCACACCTGCAAAGAGGGCCAAGACCGACGGCCAAAGACCCTCCACCTCAGCTGCACGCATCAAGACACGGCAGCAGCACATATCAAGTGGCAGCACACAGGAGGGAACATCAACAGGCACCCCAGCAGCAAGCATGCCCACAACAGCACCACCACAGGTCCCCCCAATGGATGCCACAGAAGGTACTGCCTCTGGTGGCAGCAGCACCATAGGTGACACCCCATTAATGGCAGCATGCTCCGACACAGAAGACGGGGATGTCGAAGTCAGATCCATCCATGACCTGTCCCAATCCCCCTGTCTGTTCCATCCCGTACACCATGAGGATGCCACGCAGGGGCACCCACAAGACGACGACTGGCCATCCCCCACAAGCCCTGTGGCAGGGCAACATGAGGCGAACAGCCCCTCTGTGACACCACCGCAAATGGCCATGGCCCAGCAGAGGCAACAGTCCCTCGACCAGTTAATCGTACAACAGCAGCAACTGGCCACGCTCCTCAAGTACCATGCCGATGGATGTGGGGGCACTAAGGCAGACATAGAAACATCAACTGAGACACTTAGGGCACAAATGGAGAGTAGCAACGAGAGCCTGAGAGTCCAAATGGAGAGTAGCACCGAGAGCCTGAGAGTCCAAATGGAGAGTAGCACCGAGAGCCTGAGAGTCCAAATGGAGAGTAGCACCGAGAGCCTGAGAGTCCAAATGGAGAGAAGCACCGAGAGCCTCAGGGGGGAACTGCATGCGACGTCCAAAGACGTATGTGCCGAACTTGCCGCAGTGCGCCGTGTGCTCACTGAGCTCTCACAAACCCTTAGGGACATGCATGGACGTGAGCAGGCAGAGACATCATCCGTTGCAAGTTCCGTCCAGGGCAGCCCCCAACGTAGATCTGGGAGGAACCTGCGCTCCACAGACAGGGGTGCCCCTGATACCCGCAGAGGGGGCTTGCAATAGCGACTGCCCACTGACAATGAGCATCTTTGGACACTGGTGTGCGGGGGGGAGGTAGGAGGGTGGAGGGGTGTGTTGGGCTCACTTGGGTGTTGGGCTCACTTGGGTGGAGGGTGTTCAACATGATATCACATATGCCATAAACAATGCACGATCAAACAATGAGATGTGTGGACAATGATCTTTGTGTACTAGGCCATCATAGGCGTACAGTCCATATTGTGCATGTACCAGACACACACAGTGCCACGAGTCCCGTGTCCATGTATCAGCCACCAGGCGTGAGTGCTAGAAGCATGCATCTATGAGATGCTGACGAATGTCACGGCCCTCCTGTGCCTCGCAGACTCCTTGAGGTGCTGCCACATCCCCACCCTCATCATGACCATCTTCAGGTGCTTGCAGTTCTGCGTCAGGGGGCATGGGCACATTTCTACGTACGCACATGTTGTGGAGCATGACACATGCCATCACCATCTTTGCAACCTTCTCATGGCGGTACAGGAGTGCCCCGCCAGACCTGCTGAGGCACCGGAAACGAGTCTTCAGTAGGCCGAATGCCTGTTCAATGACTACACGGGTACGTGAGTGGGCATGGTTGTAGTCCTCCTCATGCTGGTCCCGTGGGTTCCGGACTGGTGTGAGGAGCCATCTCTTCAGTGGATATCCGGCATCACCTGTATGTGGACGATAAACGAATTATGTGGAATGCCATTGCTACGTACGCTCCCCCCCCCTTCCTGCCAGGTCATTGCCGCATCACATACCCCACATCATCATGCATGAAATGAGACTCACCGAGTAGCCAGGATCTGTTCCCTGCGTGTCGCTCCATGTAGCGTGGTATTGTAGAGTTCCTCATGACCATAGAATCATGGGTTGATCCAGGGAATCGGGCACAACAATGTGTAATGATCCTGTTGGAGTCACACACCATTTGTACATTCAGTGAATGAAATTGTTTTCGGTTGCGGTACTGGGCCTCCATGGCATGTGGGACGACCAATTCCACATGGGTGCAGTCGATGGCACCAAGGCAACCCGGTATGCCGCCAAGTGCATGGAATCCCACTTTTGTGTTGGTAATTTCCTGCTCCGAGCGTGGTAGAGAGATGTAGTCGTCTGCGTGCTGCAGGAGGGCATCGAGCACTTGCAATAGTGTCCGTGAGAACAGTGGCTGAGAAATGCCATGCAACTGTCCGACTGTGTGCTGGTAGGTGCCTGTGGCCAGGAAGTGGAGTACAGACACCACCTTCAGTAGGGGTGGGATGGCGGTTGGGCTATCTATCATGCTGACAAGGTCAGCCTGTGTCATGTCCACAATGGCGGCTATGGTGTCCCGGTCCAAACGGTAGAGGGTGTGGATCTGCTCATCAGTGAGATTGAACGGATGTGCTCGGAGGCGTGGGATTGCGGGCTGCCTGCGTGGTGGTAGTGGCTGTGCTGGCAGCCCTTGCTGGCCCTGCCTTGCCCTCCTCCTCCTCCTCCTGCGTCTCCTCCGTGCGGCCGGTTGTAGTTGGTGTTCGTCTTCTTCTTGGAGTTGGAGTACTTGCAGTGCTATCAGGTCCCCCAGGGCCAACATCGCGAGTCCTGCCGGTAGCATTTCGGAGTGGTTGTGGGAGGAGACTGGGCGTGCAATTTATGTGTTTTCAGGCTGTATGGCCTCCACCTGTGGTGATACATTCCACCTGTGCAAGCTGCTCTCCCCTTTGGGCGAGCACGTCCCGCACACAACGCTGCAATTCGAGTAATGGCATCTTGCTATTGCAATCATGTATTTGTACCCGATGGCCGTGTAACATTGGTTGATATGTACATTCGGCTATGGTCCCATTGTTTCACATACAATCTTTGCAGTCGTGAACAGACTTGTGAAGGGTCAGTGGAACGTAGTACTCGAGTAACGGTGGACCCTCATGCATCACTGTACCGAGGTTCACCGACGGGTGGGGCCTCCCATTTGTGAGTGAAGGCAGTTGCCATTTTCACACACAGCCGCACTAGATGGATTAATTTGTGATTTCAAGCGGCCACAGATGCCTTTTCGACGTGATGTTGCAAATGAGGAATTCGAAGGGCGGCGCTTTCGGTCTTCAGCTAGCGGCGAGGAGATGCCCACAGGTCTGACTGCAAATATAACGTTCTATTGTTCAGTGTCCTTGGGACAGGGCCCATGGCGAGGATGCAATGATTGATATGAATAGTTTGGGATGCGCAATAGCGAAGTGGATGATGAGGCCGGACGTTCCCAAATACATGTTACTTCACAACACTGGAATTACGGGCTGGGGCACAGTGGATTTTGCAGGCTGCATAACGCACAGACTCAATGGAATTCTCACATGTTATGTGAGTATGGTAACAGGCGTTCTCATTACGGGATGAGGGAATGATGAATGGATGCATGGGCAGATAATTTGATACGGTGTTTGCCATGTACAGGGCTTCTTGGAATCTGTCCGCCTCCCCTGCGCTATGTGATGCAGGGCTGCCATAGTGGGACCATCGTCTATCTGGCCTTGTTGAGCCCTCCCTGTCTCGACGCGCCTTCAGACACTTGTGTCCATGCACGTTACCAATCCCATCTGATGGATTCTGTTTTCACAGACGCATGCACAGGTACACTCGTTTGTGATGGTGTTTTCACCTCGATATGGATAGTTATGAGTCGCAAGTGGTTTTGGGGTGGTGATGATCCTTTGGAGTGGGCTAGCATGCATATGGCTGTGGATCTAGTGTGATCATTGAAGTGAGTTGTTCGAATGTAGTTCTGATGGCCATTCTATTCTTTTTCTTTTCTTTTGGTTGACAGGTATCTCCTCCCCTTTTGCCACTGCCATCTGTATGCCACTCCTGCAGATAGGTTTTACTCCCGACACCTGCTGCTTCGTGTTAATCAGTGGAGCAGCATTACGATCTTATGGGACGATCGCCAATGGGCCACATGCCCTTACGCAGTACTAGTGGCTCGGAGCAACATTTCGGCCTTTCAGCTGGACTAGTGCCTCCCTATTGGGACGGCCCTGCGGTTCTAGGCGCTTCCATGTTGCCTTTTCGTACGGAATGTAGCCCCTGTGTACCATGAAGGAACAGGGCGTCACACAAGAAGTAGCTGGTCATTTCTTGCGGATGCAGCCCACAATGGTGAAATGTGTTTTGGAGTTCATGGCCTAATGGCTGTATGGGCTTGGTGAATTTGTTGTGCATTAAATTTCTATTCTGATATGGGCCGTGTAGCGTTCTTCTTTGCAAGTGATGTGGCATATTCCTATTTGGGGAGCGATGTATTGTGAGGAGATCTGCATTGGGTTCCAGCTTCGGAGTATAGTTGCGTGGTACTTTGCTGGGCGCGTTTGCCTACGAAGCCCAGTGAGGTCAGGGGTGAGGGCTGCCAATATGACTGTTTGGATGATGTCATGCTCAGGGGCGGGGGATTAGGTTTTGTGTAACAGATGCCGGTCAGCCAGGTGGATTGGTGGAATGATGTGATTATCGGAATATTGCTGGTCACAGGTGCCTGTGTTTGCGTGCGTTTCTTGGTGGGAGTCTGAGGTCATGTCCATTGGAATAGCTTCTGTGTTCGTGCCATCTGTGCCCTGCAGCTCCCATTGGCCCCTCTTGTGATTCTTTTGTTCGTTGGCATGCATGGGTGACTTGTACATTTCACTGGTTGCATTGTGACTTCGTTGCACCTACGGGGAGTTGTACTATGTGGCCAGGGAGCGGTGTACAGGCACTCAGTGGGGCCGTTTACGGTTGATTCGCGATGCCGTACTTCTCACCATGGCGGAATGGTACTTTCCGCCGTGCTTGATGGCGTTAAGTACATGTCCGCTAGGGTCGGAATTCGCGTACCCTTGCGCCATAGTGCTAATTACGGTTTGGCATGGCGCGCGCGCGCGTACTTGGTGCAGTTAGCGTTGGCGTTCACTACGGTGTCGCTAATGGCATCGTACTTTACGGTGACGGGTCATAGTCGCACCGAGCGCTCTTCGATGGCGGTATTGCATTTCCGCCATCGTTTTTCGCTTTCCGCAAGGGTCGTAATGAGGGCCAATCTGTTTTTGGAAACTCACAGCCATAGCTATCTGTTCTTCTCTCAGGAAAAAGACGTCCTGACAAAATCTCTCCTTACACAACACACCCAGAAAACTTTACTGACCAATCCTTACCTCCACTCATTCTCATTTGCATGTCTCTCCACCCCAAAATCCCTGTATGTAATACGCGCTTTCCACAGACTACCGCCATGTCCGCGGACATACCGAAAATCTGAGCGTGGTTGATGTACATTTAAATAGTGTGCCCCATTTCCCCTTTGAGGTGGGCTCTGAAAAGAGCTGTTTTTATGTTTTTTGCAGATGCCTGACAGACACCTGTTATTTTGTATTTTGTTGTTTTTTTTCTTCTTACTTTACAACTAAAATCTCCACATAACCTTCTCCAAGGCAACCCTTACATTCCAAAACAGCATGGCATTTCCCCAAAAAAGATAAAGAAATACCATCTTCTTCAAAATAAACAGCATTACGCGAATCAATATTCTCATTATTACAGAAAAAACATACCAGCTCTAAGCATTAAAGCACACATGCCTCGATTGATTGCACACCTAGCAATGTTTTGCTAAGGACAAAAAACAGAACTATTGTTCCATATTGCCCTATGTAGTAATCCAGAAAAAATTACTTTCACGTTTGGAAGGATGTTCATTACTGCTTGAACCAACTGTTCCAGATCTGCCAACAAAGTAGGGGCACTGACGTAGCCCAAATGGAAAGCACCATAGTTCAAAACTACCAGATGGGGACTGTTCATCCTGTGCATATCTTCACAAACTTGCAGAATTCTCTCTACATTGCAATCAGGCACAGCGCTCCAAAACCACCTCCACTCCTTCAACATCGAAATTGTTTGCCACATGTCTGCATTGAGCATGGTGCTGTAAACCATGGACAAACATATCTCCGAGCACCAACACCCCGACTTTCTTCACCTCTGCCATCTTCACTACACACACTCTCTTCCTACACAAATCCAAAACGTCAACATCTGATTGGCTGATCCCTACAGTCCTCTTTCCATACTGGATTGGCTGGAAAACTCCAGATGTGGCACGCCCTATCCGCGGACAGCCGCGGTGTCCGCGCGGCACGTAACTCTTAACCAGTCCTTCTACCCTTTTCACATCACTCTCAGTGCCATTCCCTCATTGGATACAGCTAAGCAGTCACACAACACCCACCAATCACATCAAGACCTCTACATCTAACTCCATCATCAGAGTTCCGCACTTTAAATGTACTGTTGATCACTCTGAGTACAAGTCTCATATCATTGGAAAGCAACTACTACAAAAACTACTCTACAAGTCTCCAAGATTTATACTTACAACTGCATTCATATCCACATGCATGAATACAAACTACAGGTATGCATATTTTATTCACAGTACATGTACAAGTGTTATGAATCCATATAAACAGAGTAATGCCACTAAACCTGCATAGCCTATACATACATGCCAACCCTCCCGATTTAAGCACGAGACTCCTATTTTTCATTGAAAAATCGCACCATTTTTTACTGTCTACTGCATAACCTATACATACATGCCAACCCTCGCGATTTAGGCGCAAGACTCACGATTTTTAAAAATCACACTATTTTTTACTGTCTCCCGCCTAAATTAATGCTAATCTCAATATCAATCCTATGAGAAAAATAAATGTTCCGGATTGCTGTGATGAAATCTCCCTCTCAGGTGCTCCCGATTGTTGGCATGTCTACATATAAAATTAACTTATTGAAATTTTTCCCATCTACTATAATCAACTGTCACTTCCAAACCTGTCTGCTATCTACAACACACCTTTAAAAAACCAAATGAATTTCATGCACTTAAAATTCTACTCATTTGCAAAGCATGTTGCACTAACATATTCTAAATAAAATATAAAGGCTGCACATGGCCAAATGAGATGCATGTATACACTATGTTCAGATATCAAACAAGAATACTACCACAAAAACATAAAAATCAACGTTGACATTAACATCAGTGCTATAAACACACAAAATTACTAACTTCTTTCTTTTACAATTGCAGGGAGGACCATTCTCCTGAAAATCAACAGCATCTGAACTACAAACAACATATCCGAAGAGAACTGCTCATTGCACAAAAAAAGAGTAAGTGCAATACTAACCTAATATTCTTACTGTTCCTCAAACACACTGTATGGTTCATTCATGTAATTTGCGCACCATTAAAAAACAGCGATTTCTGAACCATTCTGCCCACAAATCCCCATTTATCAAACAGAGATTAACAGGCAGAATGGCACACAAATCCCTGTTTTTTTTGGAACACAAATAACATACTCAACCCTTATAATGTTAGTACTACAAAAACAAAGAACTGTTTTATTTTATACCATTAGATTTACTATTAATGCTTCTCCTCACCACTAGCTCACATTCTACTCTCATCTGAACCGCAGTTTAGTAACACACAAATAGAAGAATAGCCTTCCCAACTAATTGTAACTGCCCAATGCACAATCACACACCACCACATACATCTTTCCCAACATACTCAGACACTCATACACACAGCACACATACATTGCAGAACAGCCCAACCCATACCTTCTTTTTTTTTCAACAGACCCCGAAGAATGCCTACCAAAAAGCAAGTCCGTAGAAAGCAATGCAGAAATAGAGCAAATGAAAATAAAAGTGTCCAAAATAAGAATCCATCTCTACCAGAGTTTTTACAAAACGTTCAAACAAACAGCTAATACAGTCATTTAGCGAAACAAAATAAGCTTCCAGTACAGAAACGTTGCCTCCTCTCTCAAAATGTATAACGAAACAAAAAATGGTTAACATGAATTTGACTACCACTATTGCTAAAACTGCTCCTATAAATCTTGTTATACTAGCAAGTAACCATACCAAAAAAAGTATTTTAGCAAAAATGTTCCGCCCCAAAGTCCTTCAGAATCTTATAAAAACTGGAGACAAATCATGCACAACCCTTCAAACCTACCATAGAAAATTAATCTTAGAAGCTTTGATAGACAGTGCAATCCTTCTCAAAAGAAAGTTATTCATTTTAGTGTTAAACAGAATAAAAGCACTAACAAAACTAACTACTAAATTACAAAAATAAACCAAATGTCAACAAAAATAACTTCTTAACTATCTGTGGAGGTGAATGGAGTCACACCTCGAGCACAGAACCATATTTTAAAGAAGAAGCATACAAACAAAACCAAACAAACACAATTGACATCCATAGCAGTGGACGAGGTTATGAAAACATTAATAATACCATAATGGAACAAGAAATACTGCTTACAAAAATATCCCCAGAAAACTCAGAATTACCTCTCCATTCGACTGAACCAGAACGTCCAGTATACAAATGGCCATTCACGTCAATGTGTAACATTCCCAAAAAATCTTTCAAATCTTTACACCAGTTCCTCAATCAGTATGTGAAAGGCAAAGACAAATTCAAAATGAAAGTGCTGCAAAATATGCATACCTGTCCAGTGCGCAAATACACAGGACTACAAGGACATTCATTAGCCTGCATTTCAGGACCTATTTGCAAATGCACCTTCCATCATATCAAAATGATATCAAATATAAGAAATCTAGTCTATAAACTGTGCTATGCTAAAAGTCCTGCTTTAGCACTAGCCAATTTAAATAACACTCTTCTACATGGTACACCCAAAGACCTACTTGAAGAAATGGACCATATTCAGAGAAAATATTTTGGAAGTGAAAGCCACTTACAAAATGCAATAGATTTACAGCAGATTAGCAACAATTCTGCACAAAGCAACCTTCTACTACACACCTACAAAAACGAAATACGAAAATTCAAAAGTACATCCTCTGAAGTACCAAACCATGTGTGTGTGTGTTGCCGCAGAACTTTTTATAAAACTAGCGCAAAAACTATAGACGTAACACACAAAATAGAAGACAATGAAGATTCCAAATGGTTTGAATTAGCTCTCTGCTTTATAGCAGAAAACAAATACGAAATAACTGACCCCTTAATACTTTGCAGTTACTGCACTACAAAACTTGACAACAACCAAACTCCTTCACATGCTATCACAAATAACCTGGAATTATTCCAACTACCAAAACCCCTGCAACAACTCAATTTATATGAGAGCATCATAATTCAAACAATGCACCCATTTCAAGCAATAATACGCCTTCAACCAAAAACAGCTAAATTACCTCCATCTGAATTGGTGAAAGTAATTTGTGGCAAAGTAGTTTATTTACCATTAGATCTGAAAGAAAATGTGCAAACTCTGGGAGTGCAACGTCCAATAGAGCAATCTTTAATTGTTTTAGCAAATGGTGTACCAACAAAAGACAAAATAATTTGGCAACAACTGGTAGACTGTAAACTGGCGATGCGAAACGGCGTTCTTCGGTCACCCGTATTTCCAGCCCCTGTGCACTCGCAGTCCCGTGAGCGCAGATTTTACATCTGATCGGGTCTAGCCTCTAGACCTCCGATCCCACGTGAACCTGACATTCTTCATTTTGTCCATCTCCTCACTACTGGCTACCTCGAACCCTGGAGACTTGCCCTGATGAAGGAGCATTTTGCTCCGAAATGCATTGGCACCACAAGTCGACTGTAATTGTGGGAGATGGTAGCCACGTCTTCACTAAGACTTAATTAGTGATTACCCTAAAACGTTCTGTTTTATAAACTAATTTCACTTCGATTCAGACTGGTGATTTATTCTACGTAACTAATCCTGTTTACAAAGGGAACATTTTACTACTTGAAACAGTATCCTCCTTGTGAATTACACTGTCCTTTTTGGACATATACAGAGAGTGGCTACATGGCCAGGTTTGTTCACCTGGTCTTTCTGGACATCTTGCTTTACGAGTCAGGGTGTCTCCAGACTCATTGAAGCCAGCTCCTGTGAATCTCTTCTAATTACCATCCCGAACCTTAATGTTCATGTAAAAATTTCAAGAAATACCAATTTATAAAGTGGTGCCCACTTATTTTTCTTCCAACAACTGGTAGACTTACATAAAGTTAGAAAAGCCTTACAATATCTAAAAGACAATAATGAATACTGCAAAGAAATAAATATTGAAGAAAACTTAAGGGAAACAACTGAAATAATTCAAGAGTCACCAGAAACTGGTCAATTTGAACTTCTAGATCCTGCTACAGTATCCAATATTTTAGACCATTATACAATTCATCCATTACACTCTAATGACACCATAGATGATGCACTAGTAACGTACCAAATGTGACAAACCAAAAGATCACCAATCAGCATATGGGAAAAAAGTATAGAAGCACATGCTTTTCCTCTACTCTTTCCTACTGGCAAAGGAGGAAGGTACAATGATAGACCCACTCAGATAACAGCATCAGAATACCACTCATTACGAATGTATTCTGAAGATCCCAGATTTAGACAAAATGTGTAATACATATTCCACCTACTCTTTGAAAGTGAATTATCAACTCTATGTTACGGAGTTGCACACATATTGAAATCAGGAACCCACTTTCAAAATATATCAGCTACGCAATTAATACAAAAAGTGCAAGAAAATGATGAGGTTTTACAATCAAGCATTACAAATCTGTTAGCAAACATGCGTGGTACAAAAGAGTACTGGTTCCAACGTCACACAGATGTACATTGTATGATAAGAAACCTTGGCCCACCCACTTGGTTTGTTACATTAAGTTGTGCAGAATATGCATGGGAAGATTTACATGATTTCCTACGCATATCAAACAAAAAAAAACTAACATACATATACTAACACCTGGAGAACTTTGCTCTCTAGATCCTGTTAATGTTTCAAGATATTTCCATCATCGCTTCATTGCTATGCTACACTTTATTTGTAATAAAACTATTCCTCCCCTCGGAGAAGTGCAACACTACTTTTGGAGAAAAGAATACCAAGCCAGAGGAGCACCACATATCCACATGCTTTTATGGATTAAAGATGCTCCTAAATCTGGTCAAGACAGTGATTCCACTGTTTTACAGTTTATCGAAAAATTTGTCACTTGTGAAATTCCATCGAAAGCAACAAATAGTGATCTTCATGCACACATTGTACAATTTCAAAGACACAAATGTGGCAAATATTGTCGTCGCAAATACAAAAACAAAGGGAAATACTACACCAAATGTCGCTTTGGTTTCCCTAGACCAGTTACAGAAACATGTGAAGTGAACAACTTCATGTCTTCAGTTAGACACATTGTTAAAGATAAATCACCTAAGAACACGTATTACATAAAAAGAACAGAAGAATCAAAATATATCAATGATTACAATGCAATCATTGCCCTCTTATGGAATGCAAACATAGATGTGCAGTACATTGCAGACAATTCCACTGCAGTTGCACTATATGTTACAGCCTACTTAACAAAAGCAGAAAAAACAGAGCTTCAAGACCTCTGGAATGACCTATCATCAGACAAAACACTATCTCAGAAATTGTGCTCCTATAAAGCTGCAGATCATTTAACCGGTACTGCTTTGTATGGAAAATCTGAAAATATAGTTTGGCTAAGTCTTGGTCCTGCTAAATCTAGAAAAAGAGTTGTCAAATCATATGAGGACATAGAAACAATAGCCAACAATGATCCCAACAGCCAAGACATTTTGAAAAACAATTTACTAGACACATACTAACCGAACAGAAGTACCACTTTGGAAACGATGTGACTATACCACATAGCCCAAAACTTCACATACAAAAATAATATAAAACTTGATGAAAAAAAAGGTAGATATAGAGTGACAGACTGTGAAGGCAGCTTAGTGAAACTTAAAAACAAAGCTTAATTCATCATATCAAATTGTCATTAAAAACTCCTCAACAGAAAGAACTATATTACATGTCGCTGCTACAACTTTTTAAACCATGGAGAAAAGAAGAAGAGATACTAGAAAACTATGACTCCTATGAAGATGCTTTCAAAGCAAATCAAAGCACTATCACTGATATAAACTTTACGCAGTACAAAACAATGTTGCACAATGAACAGCAACACGAAGAAGAACTCCAGGCCCAATTAGATAAGGACACTCCCGACAGTAGTCAACCTTCTGTAACAGGAAGTCAAGAACCACTGGGACAGCCACTAATAGCAAATGAGGCAGAATTAGCTATGACAGAAGTAGGGAACACCATGTGTCACTATGAAGAAGATACAGAAGACTTAACCGTACTACAATCAAAACTGAAAAAAGAGCAGTGCACCCTTTTTCAAGAAGTAACAAAAGAAATTGCATATTGTGTACAACATGAAAATAAAGAATGTACCTGCCAAAATTACAAACCTATACTACTATATGTCAGTGGTAAAGCTGGTTCAGGCAAACAATTCTTAAACAAAATCATCAGCAAGTTCCTTCAATAATTGACAAACAACAAACTGTCAGCTTTTGTAACTTCCCCCGCAGGTTTAGCTGCCTACAACATAGGCAGTGTCACGTATACCGATTACTACTCCTTCCAGTAGAACACCAAAACAAATTAGAATATTACAAACTTTCTACAGAAGCTGCAATGGAACTATGCAGAGTGTTAAAACAAATGAAAATGCTACTAATATATGAAGTGAGCATGGTCTCCAACCTAATGTTGGCTTTGATTCACCCCAGATTGCAAGAAGTACTTAAAACAAACTACAAAGAGCTCTTTGGAGCAAAACACATTATTGTTTTCGGAGTTCTTCTTCAATTGTGTTATGATGCAAAGGCTCAGTGTAGTAGTGGTGGCTTGACACGTCATGATGCAATTTAGGATTTCTGACAATATACCCCTCAAGAGTACAAAAGGACAGATTGAGGTGAGTATTGCCCGAAAATATGGCACACCCTGGTACTCCAACAGCTGGCTGCAAGAAAAATGAACCAGATATTAACATGTGGGTTAAGGCAATGGACTCTCCAAAGCAAGATACTGAACTGATACTCACAGACAAGAAAATTAGACTGGGACTGAATAGTTCCAAGTTAGACTGGTGAGTACCTTGAAAACGAGGAAAATCACTGTTACCAAGAATACAGAAATAACAAGAAAGTAAGAAACGAATAGTCTTGTGCTTACCAAATGAATGCCCTGGATAGGTGTTGCAGGAGAGTTGGAAGTGGAGTGACAGTCCGGGAAACACAATGTTTTGTTTTCCTATACCCGCCGGCACGAGGATGCCTAAAGAGTAAATTTTTCCGGGCGCCGTTGCGCTGGTGTCCTTTGATCCTTGCGCTGATGCGCCAATGTCCTTTGGTCCTTGCGCCGATGCGCGACAGTCCTGAATATTCCAAAAGTGTCTTTGACAGTTCCAGAAAGAAGATATGACACAGGCGAGACTCACGAGATGAGATGTATGCAGTCTGTGGGTTTTCAGATTGTAACGACGAGCAGGTAAGGCTTGTGAAATGAGGTAACTGCAGTTCGTGGACATTCCGGTTCTGGTATGAGCAGGTAAGACTTGAGAAATTGGACAAATGCAGACCGTGACAGTTCTGGGTCTGGTATGAGCAGGTAAAACTTGAGGGATTAGACAATTGCAGTCCGTGGATATTCCAGGTCTGGTATGAGCAGGTAAGACTTTAGGGATTAGATGATTGCAGTCCGTGGACGTTCCGGGTCTGGTATGAGCAGGTAAGACTTGAGGGATTAGACGAATGCAGTCCGTGGACGTTCCGGGTCAGATATGAGCAGGTAAGACATGAGGGATTAGATGAGAGCAGTACGTGGATGTTCCGGGTCGGATTTAAGCAGGTAAGACTTGAGAGCAATGAGAAGAAGGAAGCAAGGATGGTCACAAGGTGGGCCGGGAATTCAAGGAGCCAAGAAGACAAGGTACAAGGTACGTGGCTTCGAAAACAGACAAATTCAGAAGCGCCGCCGTGCGTGGGGGCGCGGCTTAAGTACTGGTCACCTGACCGTATGCGCAGGATGGTGCTGTAGGCCTGAGTACCTACGCGAATACCATGGCCGCCAGCATTTCCATGGCAACCCATAGCGGTCTGTTAAAGGACGGGCCAGAAACGATGCAGCGCAGTTCTGAGGCTTAGCACACCACCTCGATTTGGAACCAAAAACGTTTGCTCCCCTGGGTTTACTAGGTAGGTTGTTATTGCACAACCTCCGTCTATGTTTATCCAACGAGGCTTTCAATGGAACCCTGACAAATTGACACCAGTGAAAGGTGAACCTATTTTTAAAACCTTAGGACACAAACTCTGCAGTAAAAATATTGGCAGCATAGGAAATGTCAACCTTTGGCAACATTTCCAATACAGAAAATTAACAGAAAACATGTGCCAATCTGCAGACCTCACTTACGCCAACATTTTAAAAAGTATTAGAGTTGGTGTACTATCTCAAGAAGCACAATCAATATTAAAAACCCGGCACATCCATGCACTTTATGGACATAACTCATGTGGTACTGATGTTATGGAACAATTAGCGCACAAAAATGTCAATTGTATATCCTTAATGCCAACTCTTGCAAGCTGTTCCAAATTCAATTAAACAATGGTGAAAAAAGAAAAACCAATAATTGAAATTTGCTCCACAGACAAACTGGGCGTACATGATATGACACTACCCATGTGTCAACAAGCCACAACAAGACTAAATACCTTAGAAAATCCAACACAGCTGGTTTGGAGAAAATATTAAAATTACCCTTAAACTGTAGAGTAATGCTTAAACGTAACCTTGACATGGAGCAAGGACTAGTTAATGGAGCACCAGGTACAGTTGTTGGCTTTCAAACTTACCGACATGACAACAACATTTAGTTTGTCAATATTCTCTTTGACAAACTTTCAAAAGTAAAAAGGATAGGGCGCTCAACAGCTCGATTCATTCTCTTCAAAGACATGTATGTACGCAGAGAACAATTCTCTCTAACTCTAGCATACGCAGTCACCATTCATAAATCACAAGGTCTTACCCTAGACAAAGCATCGAAAGAACTATTCCTTATACTAAAGGAACTAGAAAACCCCATTCCTGTCCAGGATAACTGTGACAAAAATAAAATATGGTGCTCGAACATCCAAAAAGCACTAAATGACAAAATTGCCACACTCCAAACAAAAATTGAGATAAAGAAACAGAATATTCCACCCTCAACCAACCTAAGAGGCAAACCACCAACCAGCACTAAACCAGACCATAAATTTAACTTCTCGAAAGTAACTATACTTGAAACCGAAAAGATAATACTTTCACTCAAGCCATCCAATTGCCGAGGCGACCTATGCCCAGCCCAACTAATAAAAGACGCGGCCAGAGACCTCTCCCCATTCATTTCTAAGCTTATTAATGCCTCCTTTGCTTCAGGCACTATACCAGATAACCTCAAGCAATCTTGGGTCCTCCCCCTCCTAAAAAAACAAACATTGGACCCATCCATCCCGACTAACTACAGGCCTATCACAACGGTACCCTTCCTATTAAAAATCCTAGACAGGGTAGCCTACCTGCAGATCCAAAAACATCTGGAGCTGCACCACCTTCTAGGCACAAGACAATCAGGTTTCAGACCTCAGCATGGAACTGAAACCGCGCTCATCGATCTTAAAACTCAGGTCGATGAGCTGAGAGACTCCGGAAAGATGGCCCTACTCCTCTTACTGGACCTCTCTGCAGCCTTCGACCTGGTGGATCATGATGTGCTTTGCACCCACCTAGAAACAGCTGCCCACTTCTCCACACATGCCATCGCATGGATCAAATCATTCCTAACCGGTAGAACTATGAGAGTCTTCTCTACTTCTGCTGCTGCTGACCCTGTATCCATCACATGTGGAGTCCCACAAGGTTCTTGTGTCTCCCCCACTATGTACAACATCTTCACGAAGCCCTTGTTCGATGATCTAGATAATCTGGGTGTCACCTACACTAACTATGCGGATGACACTCAGATTCTCAAACCACTCTCAGGGGATTATGAACAAGATTTGGCCTTGGTGAATAAGATCTATCTCATCATTCAGGCATGGATGGCCACCCACGGGCTATGCCTGAATGATGACAAAACGGAACTCATCATACTGGGGAACACACAAAACATCAAAAGATTAAAAGAAGAATACTCCTCCTTCGTCATAGACGGTAACACTATCAAGGTAGCAAAAGAGGTAAAAACATTAGGGTTTTACCTTGATTCCCACCTCTCCCTAACTAAACAGGTGAGCGCAATGGCATCCAGCACCGCATATACCTGCAAGCTGATTAGAGCCGCAAAACCATACCTATCCACTGCCAACTGCCTAACCCTTGCTCGAGCATTAGTGCTGTCGAAATTGGACTACTGCAACGCACTCTATATAGGGGCCAATAAACACACGCTGCAAAAGATTCAAACACTACAGAACAATGCTCTTAGAGCTGCCTTAGGAATTCCAAGAAGGGAGCATATTTCAGAGGCTAGAAGACAAACCAACTGGCTCTCCACAGCGGACAAAATCAAACTCAAGACAGCTTCTCTAACTTTCAAAAGTATCAACCATCTAGCACCCAAATACCTAGCTGTTAGATTCAACAGAAAAATCTCCACTAGACCCACCAGAGAAGCATACTCCAACCAGTTAGTGATACCCCCATTTAAACTAAGTACGGCCGGAGGAAACAGCTTCCCGGTCAAAGCTGCCCAGCTTTGGAACTCCCTCCCGTCCGGCTTGAGATCTCCCCAATCCTACGCTCTCTTCAGATCTAACTGTATCAATTGGATCAAAGAAAATGACCGATAGTCCTGCCCTACACCAACATAACCACTGTTCTACAGACGTACTATGTACATAATTATATACTCTCTATCTTCCTACTGCATATTTCCTGTATATATTATGTTATATGTATATATTATGCACAATGTATATTCTCCTTACTGTCCTGCATTATGTAATTTCTACCATGTATAACCACTACTTGTAAACATGCGTAACCTGTAAAGTTTAAAGTATCCTTGAACAACGCGCCCGGTTACCTTCGGGTCTGGCGCGCGCTATAAATAATAAACAAACAAACAAACAAACATATTGGTAACACAGTCTTTAAAGAAGGCATGAGCTACGTAGCACTATAACGCTTACGTACACTTGACAGTCTATTTCTAATCAACTTTGATGCAAGTAAAGTAAATGCTGATATTCCTTGCATTGTAGAATACAATAGACTACGTACACTATAAACCCCCCCATCTAAAAACATATCCTGTTCCACAAAAAGGAAAACGTTGTAAAAGAAAACTAATTCAAGGAATGCAACAGGATCTGACTGCAAATCCTCCAAGGAGAGTAAAAGAAGCTAAAACTTCATCAATTACCACAACCAAAGAAGAACATATCACTCAAAGTAACTCAGGTACTTCTTCAAAGAAGCAACACACACTCCGAAAAAATGACTTGGACACAGAACTATCTGGTCCATTCAAATTTTCAAATATAACTGGTGTAAGTTGCTACGCAAATGTAGCAATGAATATTCTATTTCAATTGCCACCAATTGCTGACATTTACTTACACAGTACAGACCAATTGTGTTTGCAAATGTTAGTACTTCATAGAAACGCATCAAATAATCCTGACAACACGTATAGTGTTCATGGAATAAGACAATAATTGGACTACTGTGCTGGAATGGTGAAATTCACTATAAACTCACAAGAAGATCCACACGAATTTCTAATGTACTTACTACAAGTACTGGAAAACAAAAACATACCTATAAATGAAATCTTCCAGATTTCATACATGTGGAAACATACATGCACTCTCTGCAACAATGTGACACAGGAACAAATCCCTAATGAGCGCTTCGTGTATGTATCCATCCCTAATTGTAAATCCGATCCATTTCAGCAACTTGTACAAAATTCAAACCATGGCAGATTATGTACTACCTGCAATTCCGATAATCGCTCCACCTTAATAATACAAACACATAGTAAATATGTAATACTAATGCTTCTACGTTACAATGCAGATGGCACCAAAAACAACTGCAAGTTGACTGGATTCACACATGGTCAAGTATCACTTGGTAAGAAAACCTTCATAACAATAGGTATAATCTACCACACAGGATCCACAACCAATGCAGGTCACTACACTGCATATATAAAAAAGAAATGTGGATGGTTTGAATGCAATGATAGTACCATTACTCTAAAGCAGAGATTACCAGCCCATCTTACAAAAGCTTATTTAATCTTCTTAAAACCAAAACTTAATAACTAATCTGTACTTAAACATTAACACAACTTCAATTAAAAAACTCTCAACTGTTAGAATACGCCAACAGGTATCTAACTGCCCCAAGATTCTATAACAACCAAACAGATAAATCAATACCACTAAATTATAACAAGAAATAAACAGTTAGAATACGCCAACAGGTATCTAACTGCCCCAAGATTTTGCAACAACCAAACAGATAAATCAATACCACTAAATTATAACAAAAATCTGCAACAAGCCAACAGATAGAACATTAGCCAGAAACAACAAGTGAACACTGAAAACAAACAAATAGACTGCAGCATAACAAAAAAAAAGTTTTTTTTTTAATCCGACATGGATTTATTTCCCACAGACCCAATGATTTGAAAAACAAACACAGAAACTGAGCAAATTGCACAGTACACTGGTTTGTAAACTACTAAATATGAGGGTCGAAAAAAACTGAAATGTCTATTATGCAATGTAATAAGTCTTTATAAAATACATACACTAACATGCTCTTTTCTTTTATCACAGAAATTGAAAAAGAATATGTGCTCCAGTTACCCAACTCATGAATAAAATATATCCAATCTCAAAAAAACCAACAGTAAGTATATTCTAATAGAATGCATAAATACTGCTGAATAACAGAATCATTGAAGCAAACATCTAACTATACACCACAATATAAAATGTTCACTTCCATTGATATGTTATACTACAGTGCTTGTTACCAAACGCTACAATCTTAATGACATGACGTAGCCAAAACTTCACATACAAACTATACAAATCAAACAGTACAGAAACTGTACATTTGCAAACATTTGAAAGATATTCGATTCTATGGGTGTGATCTATGGGTGTGATATGCTGCGGTGGTTGTGGCCAGGGCCTAGAGTCTTGGGTGTATGGTCTACGCCTACGGCCTATGGCCATTCACCTAAGACTCTAGGCCCTGGCCACAACCACCGTAGCATATCACACCCATAGATCACACCCATAGAATCAAACATTTTAACTGTCTGTATGGGCCCACCCATATCACACTTTCTGCAAAGTTTCATGAGAATTCATCCAGGGAGAGCAAAGTTATAAGCCATCCATGTTGGCTTATAACTTCAATGCATATAACTTCAGTCTTGGGTGCATGGCCTTCGGCCATGCAACCAAGACTCTAGGTCCTGGCCACAACCACCGCAGCATATCACACGCATGGTGGCTTATAACCTCAGTACTTATAACTTCGGTCTTGGGTGCATGGCCTTGTCCTTGGGCCTTGCACCCAAGACTCTAGGCCCTGCCCACAGCCACCGCAGCATACCACACCCATGGTGACTAACAACTTCGGTGCTTATAACTTCGGTCTTGCGTGCATGGCATTCGGCCATGCACCCAAGACTCTAGGTCCTGGCCACAACCACTGCAGCATATCACACCCATAGAATCAAACATTTGAACTGCGGCATATAGTCAATTTGTATGTCGCTGACACCGCGCATGTCCTTAGAACAGTTTCAACTTGCCTGCGGACAGCACGGATGGGAATACTATCCTTAGGACACCCCTCATTTTCACTAATTACGAACATCCCGGACAGCACGGGCATGGCGAAAACATCAGTAGCATCTGCCACCTAAACAAATACAGTATTTGACCAATCTCATACTCCCCAAACCTCCCCAAGCACTCTTGCACACCAAAACACTCCCCAAAACTGCATTTCGCCTCTGTTTGCTGCCGTGCTGTCGGCAGATCCAAGATGGCGGCGCATCGGAACAATCTGATGCACATCACGCCTCACTCCAGCCAATCGGCGGACACGTTGCGTCTCCGCGGACATGACGCAAGCCGATTAGCCAATCGGTGTCCTGCCCACGGAGTGAACAGGGAAGTATGTCCGTGGAGAGGACATAGATATCACTAATCTTTTGAGACCTACTTTTTGATCGTTTTAAAAAAAAACTACTGGACGGGTTTTCACCAAATTTACAAAAGCACACTTTCAGGACCAAGCCACTGCTCCTGCCACAAATTTGGTGAAAATCCATCCAGCGGTTTGGGCTGTAGGCATGCGCAAAGTTTTTCCCCATTCACTCTATGAGAAAAAAATAAATTTTGGTACCCCCCCTATAACTTTGTCCCCCCGGACCAAAAACATTCAGAGTGGGCCATGTACCTTTTTTGCAAAGTTTGGTGAGCATTCGTCCAGAGGGAGCAAAGTTATAAGCCACCCAAAAAGTGCTCTTCCTATGGGATTAGCAATGTAACCATAACTACACGGCCACTACCATGCCTGTGTAATATATATGTATATACAGGGCCTAATTCATGGAATTATTTGCATGGTTCAAAGTGATTTTGCACTGCTGAAAAGACCTGATTCATGAAACTGTGCAAAGTATATTTATGCTGTGCAAAGTCAGTGCACAGTCATTTTGTACTGCAAACATGACTTTGCATTGACCTTGGACTGACTTTGTACAGCAAACATACACTTTGCACAATTCCATGATTCAGGGTTTCTGTCGGCAGTGCAAAGTACCTTTTCAGCATTGCAAAATCACTTAAAGCGTGCAAAAAATGCAATGAATCGAACCTTTATGTATTCAATATTCCATGCTCAGCCAATCTAATGTACAATATGCAACAATTCATTCACCAATAAAAGGCCCCCATATGAAAGTGTTAAATGTACCACAACATTATTAGAAAAGTGGTAATGGTAAACAAAAATGGTGATATTACAGAAACTTTGCAATTAGCACTTTAGCACAAATTGGGAATGTTGATGTTTCCCTCTGGCCATTTTAGAGAATCCTGGTTTCTTGAGGCCAGGTTTGGTCAGGGATGTCATTTCACCAAAATGGCAGGGGTCGCGGAAGTCACATCACATGACTTTTGACCTCTGTTGACATCACAGGAAGTGATGTCATTTGACCCCATCCCCCACACCTCGAAGTGACATCACGGGAAGCGATGGAACACAATCTTTCACCCCTTGACAAAACAGGAAGGGACATCACATATTGTTCCTAAGTACACTACAAAAAATATGGTTGCATATCACTATAATGTTATATATATTTCATACAAGAATGGATCACCATATGTATCATTAATATCAGTATGTACAGGACCATATTACCAAATTACTGTGAATGCAAGCAGACGTCCAAGGCCAAATGATAATGATATGTTATTGTATAGCACTTACGCTTAAGAGCTTTATATAGATCAAATATACATACAATATCACCTAACCTGTGTTGGTACTCAGTTATCAACCTCAGAAGGGTGAAAGGCTGAGTTGAGGTGTTTAAGAACACACTGAATCAGTGACTCAGCCCCTGAAGTGTGCCTGGATAGAACCCTTTATGAGTCTGCCAATTATTGGATAGAATTCCAGAAAGACAAATTATGCGTTATTCCTATTCTTTCTTATTTAGCGTCACTGCTCATAGTGATACACCTGTGGAACCCCGTTTTTTTTAAAGAGGCCCGAACAAGAAAGTCAGCCACTCCAAAAATAAAGAGCCACATGACACTGGTGACAGCCCAGGAGCTTACATTAAAAAAAAAAGTTTCATTTATTTTTTATAGGGGTAGCATTGGAAATCACAGGGGTAGCAAGGGAGACCTCAGGGGTTGCAACTGCGACCCCTGCCGACCCCAAAATGACATCCCTGGGTTTGGTGCTCTACGTAAACACCATTCTGTGTCCAGCTCCCCCTCTAAACCCTCAGCTAATACAGGGGAACCCAGAAACCCCATATTCACTGCACCTACCCCTCCAGTCCACCTTCCTCGTCTTATTTAAATGCCCTTCTAACGCTATCTCGCTACTGCCAAACCTCCCAGCATTATCCAGGAACTTCATTTCAACAAAAAGCCAAGGGTAGCGGAAGTGACATCACACGACACTTGACCTCTGATGACATCAAAGAAAGTGATGAGACTTCAAATCCTGAGCTGGCACTACGTATTTTGATTACTGTACTGGCACATTTGTCTATCAGAAACGGGTAGTTATAACATATAAATTGGGTGCAGATCCACAATTTAGTGCCTCCGTACTGTGCACTCAAATTGTGAAAATTAACGAAAAGACCTAGGCTCAACAGCCTTCAGTGTGGGTTGCACACCCTATTATCCTCTATGAGAAAACCAACCACACAGTGGATGATAGGGTGTGCAACCCACACCGAAGGCTATTGATCACAGGAAGTGATGTCATTTGACCCCACCCCGAAGTGACATCACGGGAAGCAATGGAACATGACCTTTCACCCCTTGAAAAAACTGGTTGTGGCATCACATGGTAGTGTTCCAAAGTACACTATGAAAAATATGGTTACAGCATAACTGTAATGTGATATACCTTGCATACAAGAATGGATCACCATATGGATCGTTAATATCAGTGTGTATAGGCCCACATTACAAAATTACTTTGAATGCAAGCAGACGTCCAAGGCCAATTGATAATGATGTGTTATCATTTAGCTTTGGTTTATATTGAACACATAAACATACACTATCAGCCAACCTGTTTTGGTACTCTTTTATCAACCTCAGAAGGATGAAAGACTGAGTGGGTCTTGCCCGGATTCGAACCTGCAACCTGCAGATCACACTCACATCGCAGCAGCGAGCACTTAACCCACTGAGTTATCTTACCGGCTATAGTAAAATGAGCAATTACATGTCTGAATGTTCTCAAAGTCAAAAAACAAATTACATTCTGTAGTGGATACCAAAAAACTGGTAACTGAGATTTAACAGCAGGCCAGTTCATCTGTAGGTCTGGTGCAAAGTTGACCATATGTCAAACCTGTGTGGACCTACTTTACAGACTTTAGAGGTTGGCAACATACATACCATTTGGAGGGTTCATAACTGTCTGTTAAAGAATTTAGAGTAGCGCAGGGAAAGCAGCGCATTCACACGGCATCCTGTACTCTGGGCACTTGTTACCTCATACGGTGGTCAGTCATAATTTCGAAAAAATAATGTCGAATGACAAAAATCTCAAAAAAAAAATGTCGAAAAAAAAAATGTCGAATTCCGTTTTTTAAATTATATATTTGTTTTGGGGTCCGGGAGTAAAATAAAATGGGTAAAACAAAAATAAAATTATTTCGAAAAAAAAACATATTGAAAAAAAAATGTAACATTTTTTTTTTCGACAATTTTTTTTCGAAATTATGACTTTCGACATTATTGTTTTCGAAATTATCACTATAAACCATTACATACATGCAAACACACATTCTGAACAGCATGCCAAGGAGATACGAAAGATAGACACATTACAATAAAGCATTAATTGTATCACAATGAAATCAAGGGCCAGTTCATGTGCTATGGTCACACATTTCTACACTGTACACAAACCTTTGGACACAAGGAATTTGTAAAGTGATCGAGGACACTGAGATGGAATGTCTTGTGATGATCGTAAACAACAAGAGAAAAATACATGGTAAAATTGCAACTTGAGAAAAGCAAAATATAGTCCGAAATGCATGCTTATTCTTCTTTAAATGCTTTTCGGAAGTTTTTGTCTACATTGTGAATTTGAGGTGTTTAAGAACAGACTAAATAAGTCACTCAACACCTGAAGTTTGTGTGAAAAAAACCTTTAATAAGTCTAGCAATTATATTACAGAATTCCAGAAAGACAAATGATTTCTTATTCCTATTTATTCTTGTTTAGGGTCACTGGTCAGTGTTACCCTTGCATTACTTTCCTTTTTTTTTACGAGTAGCAAGGGAGACCGCATGGGTAGCAAGGGAGACCTGAAGGGGTCACTAAAGCTCACTATGATGCTGGGCACATGCCGCCCACATGGCTTGGGTGTGTGTGTGTGTGTGAGCAATTCTCTGTGCTTGGGCTGCACACTATGTAAAACAAGGAAATTATTAATAAAGTTGGTAATATTAAAGCGTTTACACATTTCTACTGTCTATACATTTGTCTATTATTTTATGTCTGTCTACAATAATTTGGCAGTGTCTCATACATCACTAAACATTGGACGACGATATTTTAGCAAATTCACACGGTAGTAGCAGAATAACACATTAGGTAGCATTAGGTTTGATGGTGTACTCAGGAGCACAGAAGCAATACATTCAGAGACGATAATACATTTTCATTCTGGCTTGTACATTTAAATGTGTCCCTCTATGCACACACACATGCTTGCAGTAATGCTTTGTTTGCCTTCCTTTGCACTTAGCAGCATTTGTTAATTAGCCCTAGGCGGTCTGTATCAATTTCTTTTCATTAAGTCTTCTAGGCACATGGTATCATGTATAAGCTGAGGCTGTGCTTGCTTTACCAATACTTATGAATTTTTATCCCTTCCTTGAACATGGATGTTTATATTTAACATAGCAACCTTTGTGAATCGTCAGGCATTGGAGTGTGGTTGGACATCGACAAGGGTTCATACAAAGAGGGTATTGACATCATATATTTTACATGTTACGGGCTAGATGCAGGGTTGAGGCCTGTTCTATTAGGTTGGTTTTCCGTTATTTTCCAGACTTGAACCGCGAGTCAGGTCTCTTCGGGGACAGTGATGTACTGCGGAAGGTAAATGATACAGTGTTTGTTCTGATACTTGTTTGTGTCGGGTTGCTCGTGAGAACAGGCCTTCAGCGGATCTGGCATGAAGCGGAGGCGCGAGGGGAGGGCATGGCTCTCTTTGAGTGGGGGCCAAGCTGCAGTATTCGCAGGCAGGCTGTCTTGTTGGGATTCAGGTTGTCAGTATCTAAAATGGAGTCCGGATGTTTTCCAAAATGGTGTCCATGGTCTGTTACAGTACAAAATGATCAGTCCTGTGTGTCGATTAGTAGTCACTCCGCCACCTGGGCCCTGGTGACAGGGGGGCCCCTGACGAGCCACGAACCTCACATAGGTGGGTCATGTCGGGGAGGGGGGTCTCCTGGACCTATCCTCCCATATATTTACCCCCTTTCATTACTTAAGTAACAAATACTGTAACTCAGCCAACCTTTGGCGCTCTTTTTCATCCGCAACAGCCTCGTCCCATGCTGGTGTACCTATTATTGGCATCCAGGCTCTACACACCCTTCTCAGGCTTTCCCCTCTCCTAGCATACTCATCTGGTGTGCAGCTCATATATATACATCCCCGTCCCAGTCCAAGTCCACCCACACCTCTGTATACCATTCGCTTTCTTGAGGTTCCTTTATTGTGGTGTAATACAATCTATCTACTATGTCCCCATCGTAAGGTAGAGGTACCAATCTGTACTTTGGCCCGGGATCCTCACCTGTTTGCACTTGTGCCTCGTGCATGACCTGTGCCACTCCTCTACTGTTGCCCATTGTCACCATCATCATTGCGCCATTAGGCACTGCATTTGTGCAACATCGAAGACCCAGCTGGCACACGCAAAAAATCAAAAGTAAAAATACCACGATAGGCATCAGCATTTTGATCGTCAATCCAAGCCATGATGGCACCCAAGAGAAGAGGTTGTCGAACCAGGTGCTGGCGTCTGCTCCTCCTTCGTTTTTCATTTGTTCCCCCAGGTTGTGCACTGCTGCAATGACATGTGACAATATACCATTATCTGCGTCTTCAGAAGGTACGAATGTGCAACATGCACTCCCGATTCTTCGGCAAACACTGCTGTCCATTGCCGTCAACAGGTCTAGGACATACCTGTTCTGCATCGTCATTAACTGCAGGACTCTTAGCTCCACCTTGATCACGTTAAACCCTTCTTCAGTGTCGTTAGCTAGATGGATCAGCTCCCAACGTGTGGTCTGGAGCCATTTTGCATTTGCCCGCGCCTGGATGCTTGGAACGAGTGAGGCAAAGAATGTTTCTGCAGAGCTGAACAGTCGATACCTGTCTGGAATCTGCACCAATAATTCTGAGGAGGCTTTGGATATGTAGTTGGATGACCGTCGTCTCCTCGATAGCACCTCTTGTACATTGCCAGAAGACAGGACATACATTTGTGGCTCGTCTGTTGGTGGGGTGTTTTGTTCACGGGGAGCATCTGGCACTCCTTTTCCCCCAACAATATGACTCTCCGGTATCACCATCAACGCTGAGTGTAGTGTTGCCAACGAACATGTGCCCCTCCAGAACTGTGGGAGGTGTAAGTACGCCTGTTTGCCGCAGACCCAGTAAGTGTCCATAACTGCTGCTGTTCCCTTCTTCATGTCTGGGATAGAGAGTGTCCGGTTACAGTTCTTGTTCACACCCATTGGTTTCCTTCCTTCCCCATTGAAGCATAGATCATAGGATATTTCTTTTTGTAGTTTGAATGGTTTTTCTTGGCGGTCAGCCAGGTCAGTTTCGTGATGTGCTCTTTCCAGACTGGCGTGCATGTTTTTTCGATCCACTGTAATTTTTCTGCCATCAGCCCTCGCAGTGCCTCAGCTTTGCACGATATTTCTTCATCTTTCCATTTATTGTCCAAAAACAATGTCCCTTTGATCACGAAAAAAGGTTCTTTCAAGCATATCACTCCTTTCACTCTTGAGTAGCAGGTTTTCTCATTCTGCAGCATTTCAAATGATACTTTGTGTGCCTGAAAGGTGTTCTTAATTCTGCACAAGGTGAGATGAAGGAGACATTGGGCATCTGCAAGAGGCAATTCTTTTGGCAACAGAACTTTAGGTGTGCCTGAGGCATGGGGGATCAGGGAACAGACATAACAACTCTCTAGGTTGTCTGTTTTGCAGTGGAACACATGTCCGCATACCATTTGTTTGACTGGTGTGGATGTCTCGGGTCTTCTATGTGTCTAGACCCAGACCAGAGTACTCGTCATATTTTCTCCTCCCCACCTCCCTCTTCCTCCTATTGCTTCTAAGGTAGCTCCTTTTTTCTCGGGCTATGTGTGATATTGGCCCCCCTTTCCCTGCACCCCCCTTTTCCCATTCATCATATAGAGACAGAAACTTCTCTGACATTTCTTCATTCTCTTCCTTTTCTCCTATAGGTACTGTAATGTCTGTTGTGGGAGTAGCTTCTAATGAGGGTGGTGTGGCAGTAGTATCGTATAGCCATGATATGACAGAAGGTTTGCGGTCATTTGAACTGTACACATTATATTCCGAGACATTGGGGAGTGAGGTTGGGTTTATACTCGAGCTGCTATGGATATTATTTGACGGATGCGCTTTGGGTGGGATTGTACCATAGCCCCATACAAGCTGAAATCCATCCCATATTAAGTAATCACCCTCTTTGGCCACTTTGGTTGCATTCTTCGTGTTATTTTCGTTCCCCCCTGCCCCCTCATTCATCTCAATAGAGATGAACGAAATGAACCAGTATGTAATGAGACCAAACATCATTGTGAAGAATAAAACAGCACACATACACACTGGCCACATTCATACGAATATCTACACCACTTAAATACATTATTGTCACGACCCTCAGCCCTGATCCCCACTGGCAAGCCCATTGGCCAGGTGGAATCAGGATTCGGATCTCTTATAAGGACTGGCATCCACTTCTCAGGCCCTCTTTGGGCCAGTCCTGGCGCCTTTGGCACCAGGCTCATAAACAAAGAAAGACATCTGCTTGTGGAACTACTTTTTAGAGCTTTCAGCCAACATGGAGGCATCCACATAGCTTGATTACTAGAACCAAGCTATGCGGTCTAGTGTTTTGGGTGTGGTGGCCTAGGGACTACTTTACCTGGACTACTTTGCAGTGGCTATTTAAACCACACCCGAACAAGACAACATGCTTCGTGTTACTTTGATACTAGCAACGTGACACTCACTGTGTCCAGCTTTCTCACGAGCCTGACGAATTCCGGACCTGCAGAAAACAAAGAACATTGTTAGCAGCAGAATCTTACCTGTAATCTCCATCCTTCACTGCTCGCAGCTCCTGGGCAGCTTCGTTTGAAGAGTTTACCGCCCAGATCGGAGGACCTGAAAATAGGGAGAAAGACATTATTAAAGGAGGTAAAAGAGACATTACAACCACAAAGCGCTTAGAGACTTACCTGGCTGGCTGATTTTCGACCGGCATAGCTCCGGAACTCCATCTGCACTGGGAGCACACCGCGACCTACAAAAAAGAGAAAACACAGGTCAGTGAGGACAAGACATCGCTGCGCTGTGCAAAGCGCCTCCTTACCGCATCATAGCGCTATTGTGCGCCATCATCTACTGGTGAGAACCAGCCTACCCAGTTCTCCAAGCGGATACTCTGCGCACCTAAGGGAGACAAAAAGAGACATTTTAGGACAGAGAAAAGGCATGCAAGAATAACAACGGCATCAATCGCAGTAAGACCTATCTGAAAGACACTTCAAAGGCCGCAGTCAGTGAAGTAACTGGACCGCCCGCGCCCACAAAAGACCACGCGCCCCTGCCCAGAGAGCAGGACGGAGAGCTCACCAATTCCGACAGCCAGGTGAGAAGAGAATCCGGAGGGGCTGAAAACACAAGGGAGGTGGGGGAAAACTTACCTTGGTCGTCCATTCCTAATATAGTCTTCATTTCCAGGCGAAATCCCATCGATATCGAGAACCACAACAGGGAGTCATAGAGAAGGGCACCAACGACTAACTGGCTGGGTGGCGTCTCCGTGGATACCAGGTAAGTGTAACAATTATTTACATTTCTAACTGCCCTAATACTATTCGTTGCGGGCTGCCCGTTCGTTGCCATGGTCACTCCTATATGTTAAAACATAAAAGTGCATTAAGCATACTTAAACAGTTGAGATTTTCATTTCTTGAGAGAGAGAAAGAGAGAGAAAGAGAGCGAGAGAGAGAGAGAGAGAGAGAGAGAGAGAGCTTCATATTTACAATCCAACCTTATTTGTATTTTCATTGTTAGCTTTCATTTATCACCAGAACACTTGTTGGCATTGTACATTTTTTCTTATTTTCAATCTTTTACTCTGTATCCATGTTTAATGTGCACCGTTTTACTTTCCTCTTTATTGGTGATTCTCTACTGTTGTCTGTGCTTCCTCTTCTCGTTCCTCTTGGACACTATCATATGCTTTACGTATGTCGGTTAAATGTATCCAATATCTCAAGCCCTTTACTTTCACCACAGTCAGTGTGCAAAATATCACTTCCTAAGGGCCATGAAATCTTGGAGCATTCCCCCCAGTACAAAATTTCTGACATAAATCAGGTCCCCTGGCATTAACTGCCCTTGTGGGCTTTGCTCGACAAATGTTACTGTTTCGTTCCCTTCTTCTCGAGTAAATGGTGGTGCGAGCTGCCTTGATATCATGCGGGCTGCTCTTGTGAGTTTTGTCAGATAATCAGTAAACTCTTCTCCTAGTATCGTGGCACTTCTGTGCGCATCTGAATGTCTGCGGAGTGGAGAGTGTGCTGTATGCATGCGTCTTCCCGTCACAATCCCGTGCAGTGACAAATGGTGGTCCTTGCTTGGCTGATTTCTCAGCTCGAACAAGGCCAGAGGCAGGCAATGGACCCAGTTCTTTTTTAGTGAAAAACACAATTTTGACAGCCTACCTTTTAAGAGGCTGTTGATCTTCTCAATCACGCCATTGCTTTTCAGATGATAAATCGAGCATAGCTTATGTTTTATTCCTAACAAGGCAGTTACTTCCTTGAACAGCTTGTTATCAAAATGAGTGCCATTATCTGAGCGAATCTCGTCGCAAATTCCCCAGCGCGGGAATACTTCCCTCACTAAGAACTTTGCAGCGCATTTGGCATCAGGTCGTGCACAAGGCCCAGCCTGAACCCATCTGGAAAAGGGGCAGACAACCACTATCATATACTGTGCCCCATTACACCGTTCCCCCATATCTGCATAATCAATATGCAGTTCTCTGAAGGGCCCTACTGGTTTGGGTATTGTTCCTCGGAGTGTCCTTAGTGTCATTCCTGAATTGTATATTTGACATGTTGTACATTCCATTGCTAGTTTTGATATATGTTCCTGGAGGCCTGGCACAAACCAGTCTTCTTGTATCTCTGCTGCTATGTGTTGTTTAGCATTGTGGGCTGGGAAGTGTAGTTGCTGAAATGCTATTTCTATGAGTTTGAGGGGCATTACCACCTTCCCTGTATTATTCTGGCGCCACAAAAGATCTGTTGCTGATTGACAACAACCTCTCTTTTCCCACAGCCCTTTTTCCTCCTCACTTGCTCCTTCCTGTAACTCTAGTATTTGTGACACGGGCATGGTGTTGTATCCTTCCGGAAGCTCCTCCACTGCCTTTTGTTGCACTATGTACTCACCTGTTATTTCTTTCACTAAATGGGACGCTTCATTGGCTGTGGCGTCTGCTGCAGCGTTTCCCAAAGAGATAACGTCAGTATTGGACGTATGGGCTTGGCACTTCACTATTGCTACCATAGTGGGTTCTTTTGACGCCTCAATAAGTTCTTTCAGGAGCTCTGCATGTTGTACAGGTGACCCATCTGCTCTGCGAAACCCTCTCCGTCCCAACCTTGCTAACCCACTGTGTACCGTAGTAGTCATGTATGCTGAATCTGTGTAAATAGTCACTGTACATCCTTTCGCTGCACGTAATGCTACAATGAGGGCTATAATCTCAGCTGCTTGGGCTAAGTAATGGGAGGGCAGGCGATGCTATACTATCACTTCATGCTCACCTTCTTCCAATCTCACAACTGCCACCCCCACATGATTTTCCCCTGTGTCAGTGTCGATTGATGCTGACCCATCTGTGAAGTAAACCTCTCCTTCATTTAGGGCATTTTCACTTACCACCAGGCCTTCCCCCTCCTCTCCTGTGTAAGTGGCACAGTCGTGTTACTGCATGTTTTCTAATGTGCATGGCTCTGTAATGAATGTTGCTGGGTTTACTGTTTTTGCATCAGACTATGTGTATGTTTGCACTGGACAGTATTATTTCATAAGCAGTTGCTCTTTGTGTCGTCAGTATGCTTTTTGATCTTTCTAATATAGCAAATAGGGAGTGTTCCACAAATAGTGTCACAGAGCATCCCATCACTATTGTTGCACTTTTTTCAATGGGCGAACGCTGCGGCTGCGAGAGATTGCTCGCAAGCGATGTGTCCTTGCATCACTGCGTCTAGTGTGCCACTGTAGTAAGCAAGTGGCTTGTATCCCAGGGATGTTTTTTGTGTCAGCACTGCTTTCATGAGGATCCCCTTGCAGTGGGAGAACAGGTAAAACTCACGGTCATAATCTGGGTTTCGCGAGTACCGGTGCGCTTGAAATCAATTCCTTGAGTGAGGTAAATGAGTCACTCTTTTCTGCTGACCATTGAATTTCTCTGTTCTCCCGCTGAGCCTCTTTGAATGCCTGCAGTAGTGGTCTTGTGTATTCTGCATAATCTAATATCCATGCTCAACAGTAGTTACACATTCCTAGAAATGTTTGTATGTCCTTCACTGTGCTTGGTCTCCTCACTGCTGAAATGGCATCTACTCTGTCTGGTATTATCTTTTTGTCATCTTTTGATATTAGCTGTCCCAAGTACAACACTTCTGGTTGACAGTACTGTAGCTTCCCTCTGTCAACCTTGTATCCTTTGTGGGCTAACAATGTCAAGAGAGTGACGGAATCTTTCCTGCATTCTTCCTCATTCTGTGCGCAGATGAGCAAATCATCTACGTATTGAATAATCGTGCTCTCAACTGTCATGTTTCCTAAATCTTCATGGAGGATGCGGTTGAATATACTGGGGCTCTCACAGTACCCTTGGGGTAATCTACAATGTTCGTACCTCTTTCCCTCCAGTGTAAACGCTGTTAGATATCTTCACTCTTCTGCCAATGGGATGGAGAAGAAGGCATTTTTCAAATCAACTACTGTGAAATGTGAGGCATTCTTGGGGATACTGCACAATATTGATACAGGATTAGGGACCAAAGGGAACTCCTTTTGAATGACGTCCTTGAGTGGGCGTAGATCTTGGATCATCCTCCATGCCCCACCTTTTGCTTTTTTAATCGGATAGATACAAGTATTACATGGCGAATTTGAGGGTACTATTATTCCTTGGGCCAGTAATGCACTGATTGTTTCTTTTATCCCTTCCTCTGCTTCTCGGGACAGTGGGTACTGTTTTACCCTGGGCAGAATGGCCCCAGGTTTAAGTTTTATTTTGACTGGGGTAACTCCATGCAGTAATCCCACATCATGGGGGCCCGTAGTCTACAGATTACTGGGCACTAATTTCATATCATCATCAAAGAAGGAAGGCGGTGCCCCCACCACTGCCATCAGCTGTACTGGCACCTGCCTTTCTTGTATCATGATGTCACAGGGTATTGCTATTTCCATTATTATCTCACCGTCACTTTCAGAGTCTGAGAAAAGATCTTCGTCTGACAGATCCCGCAATGCAATGTCGGCATTGATGCACAGCACTGTGCGCCATTCGCAGCCGTGTATATCCATTGCAATTACGGCTATTCTCTTAGCTGAGATTTGAACTGCATGTAAATCTAGGGACAAATACTGTTCCTGGTACAATCTCTGGGTGTGCTATTGGTCGGAAGATGAACTCTGCTGGCACTTGCCATTCTAACTTTTTCAACTCAGGTACTACGCGTGCCAATTTTTTCAGTCCTTGGATAAACATATCGGGATCCACCGGTATGCCACGCACTTCGGGTGCTGTTGCTCGTGCATGCACCACCAGCATTACGAGCAAAGGACAGATCCCTGGGGTTGAGCAAACTATCCCTCTCTCTGTGAAGGAGATAGTCATATTAAGCTTACTGAGAAGGTCCCTTCCGAGCAAGTTAATTGGGGACTGTTCATAGTATAGTAGGGGTGCTCTCACTGTCTTACTCCCCACTGTGACGTCTAAATCTTTTGTGTAAGGAACTTCGACAACAGCCCCAGACAACCCCTGCGTCTCCAATTTACGATTAGATAACGGAAACCGTCCTTCACGTAAACATGATTTTTCAGCTCCCGAGTCCACCATTAATATGAACTGTTTATTCCCTATCTGCGCCCCTATCAATGGTTCCTCTGCTGCATTGTAGGTCGTAGATAGAACAGGACACGCAAGTGTTCGCTGTGGGCTGTCCTATGCTGGATGTCTCATGTTCCCCCCTTGACTGAAGACATTCCCTGATACCACCGCTACTCCGCCATATGGGGCAGGTGCACCATTAGCAGTCGTGGCGAAGGGGTTACCTTGTGTGTATTGCATGTGGTCGTGGTTTTGTGGATGCTGTTGTACATTGTGAGGGAGTTCTCTTCGCTGTTCTACATACCCCTGCTCTGGCTGCCCTTGTGGTCCTCCCATGGGTAATCCATAGGGGCTCCCCGGATGAGGATGACCACATTGTTCGATATCTTGATACACATTGTTTGCTCTACTTCTGCATTCTCGTGAGAAATGTCTCCACCTCCCACAATTCCAACAGTTCCCCTGTCCCCCCCTTGGACCTTGTCCTCCATACCCTCCATTTCCCTCGTACCCTTGACCACCCCCTTTGCGGCCCCTGTACCCACTTCGTCCTCCGCGGGAGGCCCACTCTTGCCACTTCGGACCTCCGTATTGCTCTTGTACATTCCACTGTGGCTGCCGGTTGCCTGGCCAATTTGCTGCCATCCTCCCTTGTTTTGCTACCAGCCCCTCCTCCTCATCCCCCTCCCTTTCGCGGGGGAGCGCCGCCACAGCTGCAGCGACCTTCACTAGCTTTGTTTGTACTAACTTGGCCTCGTCTGCCAACCTTTTTTGGGCAACTCTTTCTCCCTTTCTTTTATTCTTTTGCAGTGGTGTACTATTATGCATTGTATTTCCGGCCACCCTTTTGCTTCAATCCCTGCGATTTTGTCAAGTGCTTTTTTACTTCTTTAGGGAGTCCTCTCTTTATCACACTCTATCTGCTTGGTCACCCACTGCCGATACTAGCAGACTTTTGACATCTCCTACTGCTAATGGCACTCCTGCAGTGTGCTTTTCGAATGCATATATCCACTTACTTGCCCCTCCTGATAGCGGGGGCAATGATTTTAACAAATTGTCTTTGTCCATCTGAGCCCAAGGTATATAATTTGGTCTCCCACCTCCCCTATGTATCAATGGGAGTTGTAGTCTGCCCCTTGTCGTTTTTCCAGTACTCACCTTCAATCCTTCCCTTCCTAACGGTGCCATTCTTCCCATTCTATTCCTTAACCTTCCTGTCCATTCCTCTTCCATCGTTCTTCCCAGAGATGTTCCTTCTCCTCTACCGGACCCTCCTCCCATTGCCACACTCAACCTCCCACTTTCCTGCTCATCATCCTCAATATCGCACCATAATTCTTCCATGCTCCCAGTAGCCATTCCCTCATCACCTGTATTTTCATACATCTCCTGTGGCCCCAGTTCTATTTTTCGAGTTGGCTCTTCCTGAATTCTGAACAGTATTTCCCCTTTCTTCCATCCCTCTTCAGATGTCTTGTCAAGTGCCTGTGGTCTAGGTGTTTGCTCATGTCTAACAACACTAGTTCCATTCTGCTCACATATATTTCTTATTCTAGATAATTCATTTCTTGCCATAGAGAGCCTGGAGTCTAGGTCTTCCATCAATTTTTCTATATCTACTGCAGGTGTGCTTACCTGTCCGCGCTGTCTGGGGTTCTCATATGGGGTTGGTGTAGTTGGTCGTGGGGTAGCTGTACGTGCTGCTGGGCGTACATATGTGGGGTCACTATAACCTTCTGCTGGCACTGGTTTGTTTAGGATTGGGTACAATCGTGTCACCTCAATCGATCCCTCTGTTCCTACCTCTTCCTTTCCAACTTCAGGTATGAGTAATGGACTATCAACTGTGGAGGGCAGGTTAGACACCGACTCCTTCCTTCTGAGGGGAGGCACTTCCTCAAATAACCTCCACAAGTCTAGTATTTCTCTTCTATTATGAAATTGTTTTCCTTTGTAATTCATGAATATGCATGTGGCTACCATATCTAGGACACTTTTATCAAATGATTCCCCCTTCTGGCCATACTTGGGGTAGTCCTTCTCCCTTCAGTTCTGTGACCCACTGATCGTGGTATTTATTTTTATACGTTTAGCATAACCAGGTAGATTTTTACAGATGTGGACCAGGGGTGTTTCCGCCCCCAATTTGTGTTTTCAGTTTTTTTTATCCTCTTGTACTAGTTGTATTTAACTCTGTGTAGTATAAGTGTGTGCGTGGCTTCTATCTTAGACAATTCTTGGGCATATGCAAAAGAAACACTTGCTCATACCATTAATACCTTCAGATCAAAAACATTTGCTTATAATATTATTACCTTTAGATCTTACCGGGTCACACTTATGATGACCATACCATAGAGCTATACAATGTCATCAATTCAACATCATTTCTTTGCAAATTATTAAAACATGGTTAACTTAACATATGCAACATGGGACAGACACTTAACAGACTTTTGACATACACATATAACATTTACCCCTCCCTTTTCTCCTTGCCCTGTGCTTCTCTCCCTGGTAAGGTCCCCTTTCCCTAGATCATCAATTGTTCCTACACCTTTTAAACCTTTTATCTTTTGCTCAACACTAAGATAACCTGACTATAGAGGAAAGAGAAACAAAAAGAAAGTAACAATTTCAAACGTATTCACCGTGTCTCCCTATTACCAGAAACTTTTATTTTATTCTCCACTTTTTGACTTATTCCCAGTACTAGTTGAGATAGCACTACACAGCGCCGCCTTCTACCCCCTTGCAGAGCTAGGTTCCCGTCTCTTATCTTCTCTTATTTCACCTTTTTATCCTAATGGCCATATGCAGAGAAAGTTATGTAAATACAAATAGCATTAATGGTTGAAAGTACCCCCTTTTAAATGACCTTGTGTACTCTGACTCCCTTCCCCTCTCCCTTTACAATCACTCGCACTTAATACTCACGTGCCCGTCTTGAATCGAGATTCTCCGGACTGGGTCCGTCCAGGCGGCACTGCCACACACTCAATGGTCGCCCCCCGGCTCTGGCGAGCGGTACTCAAAGGGTTTTTTTGGAGCAGGATCCCATACCCTTTGTTTTATTCTGTGCTCACGTCTAAGCATACCAGTTGACGTAGGCGGGCAGCTCTCTTGAGCCGGCGCACCGTGCGTCTCCACTGCCGCCCGGAATTTCTCACGTCAGAGGGAACGATGAAGACATTTTAAAATGTAATCACGCTTTCGGAGTCACCACTGAAGGCAAGCGTCCCCAAAAGGCATTACCCTCCCCACAATGAGAGGCAGCAACGGACACACCCCAAGAGGGAATGAGGCCAAGACCAAGTGCGGGTAAATCTAAAAGGTTATTTATCTAATCAAATAGGGCATGCAAAGGACTCTGCAAGCTCCGAGAGCGCTCTGTCTGACAATAGCAAAGACAGTCTTATTTATTACAGAATTTCGTCATAGAAACCTACACACTATAGGGGGCACATAATCTTGGGGATTGGGTGGCATGGACTAACTATAGGTGCAGTTGTGACGAGCCGCTCCGTGGTTGGTGGACATCAGCGTGGTGTCAATGTGGGGCGGATAGGTCAGCTGGGCTCATCAGGGTGGGGCTGCCAGGCCAGGAACGCTCAGTGTCGTTGACGGTGTCCTGACATTCTGCCCTTCTGGCCACACCCACAACATTCATTCGTTTAGATCATTCCGGTTGTCCTGTAAATCCTGCAATAGGTTACTCTAAGGGTTAATAAGACACAGGAGGAATACATGTAATGTGAAGCTTTACCAATACATCAAGACACTGTTACTTCTGACCTGTTGACCGGGTGTCATAAACCTGGGGGTCTGGTCTGAGGGCATGGGGTGAGCTGCACTGTCATTCTGGTCTCGTTAGATGTAATGAAGAATTACTTTATGATGTGTTAGTACAGGGTTGGATATCTGCTCTCCAAGGCCCATTAACTTAGGGTGAACAAGAGTACCACTGGATCAGCGAGGGTGTACCTCTGGCCCCTTGAGGCGGTGGGATTTAGGACTTGGTTGTAAATAATCCAATTGGCCGACCATGGCGGTCTGGAACATGGGGGGAGGCGAATACTTGAAGCGGGTCCAGCAGAATGGGGGGAGGTGAGGCTGTGCTGCTCTCACACCAGCTTGTCCTGGCGTGCCTTGGTGGGAGGGTAGGGGAGATGGCCTTGTGTGTGTGTGTGTGTGTGTGTGAGCAATTCTCTTTTCTTGGGCTGCACACTATGTAAAACAAGGAAATGATTAATAAAGTTGGTAATATTAAAGCGTTTACACATTTCTACTGTCTATACATTTGTCTATTATTTTATGTTTGTCTAAAATAATTTGGCAGTGTCTCATACTTCACTAAACATTGGACGACTATATTTTAGCAATTTCACACGGTAGTAGCTGAATAACACATGAGGTAGCATTAGGTTTGATTGTGTACTCAGGAGCATGGAAGCAATACATTCAGAGACAATAATACATTTTCATTCTGGCTTGTACATTTAAATGTGTCCCTCTATGCACACACACATGCTTGCAGTAATGCTTTATTTGCCTTCCTTTGTAAGCAGCATTTGTTAGTTAGCCCTAGGTGGTCTGTATCAATTTCTTTTCATTAAGTCTTCTAGGCACATGGTATCATGTATGAGCTGAGTCCGTGCTTGCTTTACCAATATTTATGAATTTTTATCCCTTCCTTGAACATGGATGTTTATATTTAATATAGCAACTTTGTTAATCATCAGGCATTGGAGTGTGGTTGGACATCGACAAGGGTTCATACAAAGAGGGTATTGACATCATATATTTTACATGTTACCGGCTAGATGCAGGGTCGAGGCCTGTTCTATTAGGATGGTTTTCTGTTATTTTCCAGACTTGAACCGCGAGTCAGGTCACTTCGGGGACAGTAATGTACTGCGGAAGGTAAATGATACAGTGTTTGTTCTGATACTTGTTCGTGTCTGGTTGCTCGTGATAACGGGCCTTCAGCGGATCTGCCATGGAGCGGAGGCGCCAGGGGAATGGCATGGCTCTCTGTGAGTGGGGGCCAAGCTGCAGCATTCGCAGGCAGGCTGTCTCGTTGGGATTCAGGTTGTCAGTATCTAAAATGGGGTCCTGATGTTTTCCAAAATGGTGTCCATGATCTGTTACAGTACAACATGATCAGTCCTGTGTGTCGATCAGTAGTCACCCCGCCACCTGGGCCCTGGTGAGAGGGGGGCCCCTGACGAGCCACGAACCTCACATAGGTGGGGCATGTCGGGGAGGGAGGTCTCCTGGACCTATCCTCCCATACACTACCCCTCCCAGAAAATGTCCAAGATTCACTGCTCAAGGCCCACCAGAACACCCTACACACACTGTCTTGTCCAGTCCAAATACAAATGTATAAAAGCGGGAGGTTCTAGATTCCTGTCCATAGCTGCCAAAGAATGGAACTCCCTTCCGCCCACATTGAGGGCTGAAGACTCCTACTGGGTATTCCGAAGAGCTCTTACAACCTGGTTATTTTCCTAAACTAAGGACCAGACTCAGGTCATTACTGTTCTGTACGTAACTGCTAAAATTATCTATAGGAAACTGTAATACTTTTGGATTGCAGGTAAGTGGCCTCTGCAACAGCATCTCAATGCCCTCGGGTTTCTGTGCACTTTACAAATGACAAAATAAAAAATGAATAAATAAATTATTCAAGGTACAAACCCACGACCTATAAACTCAAACCTGGACCTGGGGATCGGATGGTATATTTGTTGCCTCCGGTCCATACAAAGTACTGCATATGATAAACATGAGCTATCTACGACATGCCTATCTACTCCATGCGTCATGATCCAAACTGATAATTGTGGGGCTTTTTTTGTTTATTGGACTGCACCATGTTTCTATATTTACGGCAAATAAAAGGAGTCTTGAAGTTTTGTTCTATGTACTTTGTCGTCACCTTTGTGGACTCAGGATGCTATTAAACAAGCAAGAAATAACTAAGCTCATCCAGAAACAGAAACTTCCATGTACGCAACTCAACATTTTATGTGGCAGAAGTACGTCTGTTGTAAGAAACATACATTTTGGACCCAAATTTCAATGCTCACAACAATTAAAAACAGAAATATTAACCCTCTGATGTTAGTCTGTTAGTAATGGGCAATACCACATCCAATTCAACCCGGGACGGAGATGACCACCAATACATAGCATACCCTGTTGATGCATTCTATTATATTTTATCACACTTTATTTTATAAGGGATATTTTCAATTCTACAAGTCCCATTTCAACATATGTACAGTAAATGTTGCTTTTAGAATGTTTCACTTATTGCTCTGTTGGAAGATTGCCTCCAGAGTCCTCTTTTAAAGAAAATAAAACATAACATACAAGTGCAATAATAAATATGTGTGCAGAAATTGTAAGTTGCCTGCATAAGATCGGCTGTACCAAAATTATTGTTTTTAGAAGAGTAGAGTACAGTTGTATGAGTGGCATTTTTGAGTTTTAGGATATGTCATTAACATAATAAAATGTCAGCAAAAAACATGTTAAGTACAATTTTGTTTAAACTTCTGTCAAACTTTGCAATTCTCTGCCGGCACTGTTGAACATGATGCATGCTTAAAAGGGTAACCAGTGCATCTCCTTGAGAATGGGGTGATGTGGTCACATGTTCTTAGTTCTATGCCGAGGCATGCTGCAGCATTCTGGGGGGTTTTCGAGGGTCCAAAAAGAACTCTGGGATTCATTAATGTAGGACACTGAATCTGTTCCTATGGGAGATGATCAGGGCTTGGACAACAGTTCTGAAACTCAGGGCAGCAATGGAGGGATCACTTTGTGGAAGAGTGCACGCTAGTAGCATGCTGCTTGGGTCCTCGTGGTGATGGGCTATTTGAATGCGAGGTCACTGCTGATAGTAAACCAGAGAGATTTTGGATTGGTTGAGAGTTGAGGTTTAAATCAGTCGAGATTCATGACAGTCAGCCAATTCTGGACTTGGGCATGCTAGATGGGGTTTACTAGGAGGGCGAATATGATCTTTTTAGGTGCCTTTAGGGAGGCACTTGACATTAAAAGCTTGGATGAGAGACCGACAGTGCTTGAGTCGATGGATGTCATTGATGCAATTGATCTTCAGATTAAGCCGAATGTCATCTGCATATTGGTGTATCTTGATGTCAGTGTTGGCCAGAATGTCCGCCAGAGGTTGCATGTAGAGGTTGAAGATTACAGTGGCCACTGTGAAGCATTGCTGAACTCTGCAGATTACTGGGTGATGCTTCCACCATTTGGAGGAGATCCTCTTTATTGGAGACATGTAAGGTGAACCACTGCAGGACTGTTACATCAAAACCCATTAATTTTCTACAGATGTTGAGGAGGGCTTCATGGTCTCCTGTATTAAAGGCTTCAATAAGGTCGAGGAGGGTGAGTAAGCATGGGTCTCCTTTGTCTAGGCAATATAGAGCATCATCAATAACTTGGGATGGTGGATGTACCAACTTGATAGGTCTGTGGGACTTTGGTAGAATTCTCTATCAATGTTATAAGAGAAGCAATCATAGTTTGAATATCTAGGATCTTAGATAAGAAATACTGATTCAGCACAATACAATGTTCAAATGACATATGAATAGAATTATGGGATGCAACTGAGTTCAGAAACGATGTAATGGTCTGAAATAGCTTCCTTGTGGCATTATCGGCCTCTATAATTTTTTTGGGCATCAAAAATGGTTAATTTGTATTTCTTACAAATATTTTTCATCTGATTCATAGACTGTTCTGTATCACTCTTATTCCATAAATGCTGCGATTTGAGAAGATCATTATAAATCTCATTTAAATCAGAACACAACGAAGGGCAGTTCTTTATGGGCATTATAAACCATGGGTGGCTTATGTGTGTTTAGTTAAAGCTTTAGTGGTGCGTCGGTGGTAGTGTTGAGTTGGGTGCTGAGATTCTCCAAGGAGTCAGACATGGAGGCCAAGGTGTTGGGGTTACCTTCAAGTTCATCCATGGGAAACTTCTTGAAAGAGCATCGGGGTGCCTTGGTCAGTTTGAATTGGCTTTGATAGGGTAAAGTTGTATGATATGATATGATATGATATGATATGATATGATATGATATGATAGGTTATTTCTAACAGGCTTAATACCCAGAGATTTCTAAGTGCGGACCCGATGATCACACTTGTGTTGCTCCATGTCGTCTTGTTTCCAAGGCGAGCACGTTGTTGCTGAGCTATCCTCCCAAGACCTGGAGCAGGATGGGTATGGTGGTGTGGTCTGTCCAGTACAAAAGTAGGGGGAAAGAAATATGATGGCCGGAGAAGTGGTCAATACCAGATTGAGTGTGTTGCCTTTGTTGTGGGTTGGTTCTGTGATGAGTTGATGTATGTCCATTATATAAAGCAGTTTCAGTAGATTTCCTCTGGTCCCAGGGAGGATGTGGTCTCTTTAGTTGTGTTGTTGATGCATGCTGTTGTGATGAGGTCTGCGATTCCATCTAGGAAGGCCTTGTAAATTTGGTTTGGTTGGTATGTTAGGTGCAAGGTAGCTGAGTGTTTCGCTGAATTGCAAGTGGAAAGTACTGAGTTCATGGGGTTCTATGGGGACCTTTTTTAAAGGTCTCAATAGAAAAAGATCAATTTACTTTGACAGATGTTCTTTTGATCAGAAACACTGCCTTTTTCTCTTGAGACCTTTAAAATGTGGTTTCCTTTTTTAGCCCTCCATTTTTCCTTCCCGTCCCCCACCCTCTCCCGTAGGAATTCAGCCCCTGCCCCCACCCCCACCCTTGGGATTACACCTACAGCCCCAACCACCTTCTCCCTTCCACCTTCCCCCTTCCCCACCCCCTAAACCAAAACACATACATACAGCACAAACACCAACACACAAGCACGCACACACACACTTACCCGTTCTTGTCACCCTCCACTTCCTGGTCCCGCAGAGACTATCAGCCCCTAAGCGCACTTGTGTGTGGCAAGGGCATGACAGTTTCATTTATACCGTGGGAACCATTCCATGGATGCTTGTGTGGAGAGCACCTGGAGGGTTTTTATCCATGAGGTCTTGTGGATAATAGCCAGCCCTATGCCAGTCTTCCCTTGGATGTCCTTGTTTTGGATGATGTAGTCTGTGGGGATGATAACATCCAGGATATGTGTGGAGGTGGGGATGAACCATGTCTTTGGGATAAAGAGTGCATCTAGGCTGTGAGTGGTGATGAAGTCGGCAATGTCTGCTGCATTTAGGAGTGCAGAATGAGCAGTGCTTGTATCTGTGTTTTTCAGGTGGTATTGCCCACATAGGCACTCTCCTTCCCCTATATGCAGGCAATTAAATGTCTCAGAGGGCTCTCCGACTCCTTATACTCAGGATTTTACCCTTCCCACATAGGCAGTCTCCTTCTCTTATATGCAGGCAATGAAATGTCTGAGAGGGCTCTCCAACTCCTTGTAGTCAGGATTTTACCCTCATTTCAACTATTATGAAAAAGAAGATTACAGACTTCTTTTATACACAGAGTGCTAGTTTGTGAGATCTACCTTCGACTTCCTCAGAAGCGATCGTTACTCTTTCACCCAAGCTCGGTGTAATTCCATCTAACAATGTCAGCATTACTCACAAACCCCCGGAACTAGTCAGCTGTTCGCCAGTTGTGCATGTCCATAGGGAAACTACTTCATGCTCCCTGGGGTCACTCTCAGAAACGCAAGCGTTGTTCCCCTCCCTGGACCCATATCTCTTGGATCTTTCTGTTGACTCATCTACTGCTTTCTATTCTTCTTGGTTGCTTTGTCCCCCGACATTCCCGGAAGCAGTCAAGAACAGTAATGCTCCCTCGCTTTTTGCCTTAAACGTCCTTCTAAATTCTTTGGTCAAAGTTTTTGACCTCATTAAACTTGAATTTGAGGCACATACCCTCCAACTAACCTCCAGCAATCAAAAATTAGAGAACTGCTTAAGTAACTTTGATAAGCAACCGGCAATAGTTACACATTCTGGCCTGAAAAGGGCGGGTGAGTACGGTATTAATAGCCCAGTCTCTCACCATAGAGATCTCAGAACAATTATGCCAGATACTCTTCCATCGAGGGAATTTCTATTAGAATTTGAAAGACTGAGTAATCCTCCTTGTAACAATAGCCCTATAAACTCTCCCTCTCCTTGAATATTATATATGGGAGTAGTAGATCATGACCAATGCCCAAAGAAGAAAAAAGGAGACCCCAAAGGTAACAACAAAAGGGCAAAAAACTCAAAAAACCTAAGCATTTAAAAGAAATGCTCTTCTATGAAATTTCTTCATGTCCTCACCACTGGCAAAGACAAACAGGTGGGCTTGGCCTCCAAAAACACTAGGAAACCAGGATCCTTTCCAACAATTGCACCCATTCTTGCACTGCTCCACAGGCTTTAACAATTATGCAAAAAAGAAATCCAAAAGTAAGAAGCACAATAAAGTTCAAGGAGCGTGGGGCTTCTCAAAGAGTTCTAAGTGATGTTCCAATCACAGTGGTGTATTTTTCTTCTCAGACGGAGATGGGTGACACTCCCGACTATACCTCTCGTCTCATGTCCATTCCCCTTCAGTTGGCCTGACCTCTTGGCAACATTTCCCTATGACTTTCAGGAGGGTTCTTCATTACCATCGCTTTTCTGTTCAAAAGAGTCAGTGCCATCATGGGGGAGATTATGTGCATCGAGTGGTTCTTTTTATGAGCCAGAACAACAGGAGCGATTACGTTTTAATCGACGTCTGGAACTAGAATCTCAGTTGCCCTCAGAAAAGCAAGAAATCTAAAATCGAAGCAACATTTTTACTTAAGTATTTATTTATTTTATTTGTAACGTGCTGGAACATCGCCCTTACGCCCCTGTTCCATGACATGCCCTTATTCAAATTATTAAGTCTGCAGATATTGCCCTTGCTGATTTTACCATTACTTCTCGAACTGACACAGTTGCCATAGACATACACTCTAAAATTGTGAGTGACATTTTACTGGATGCAACAGGATGATCTCCACAAAAGGGGGTTTTATTTAAGAAAGTCAAACATGCAAATCTATCCTCTTCATGAGGAACAAGATGTTACCTTTTCTTCAAATCACCCTTCTGATCCTTTTAAAACCTCTTGCATGCAAGGATCTTCCTCAAATCACATCCTTTGTGGATGCTTCCAGTTAACTTGACTTTCCATCCCTGGATTGGTACTGGGTTGTCCCCTCCGGGGAGAAGGAAAACATTGTCCAGATTTGTCACACTAAGCAGTCTAAGTTGAAATCCCCTGTGATCAAAATAAAATCATTTCAATAATCATTGAGCACTGTTAATCCTAAAAGTTCTACTAAGCGTCCAGGTTTTTACCGATCACCTAATCACTAGCGATCACCTAATCAATCAAGATGGTTTTCCCATCTTCTAAAAGATTTTAACACTTGTACAAAATTGAGAAGACATCATATCATTATGCTACAGGAAACATTTTGACATGTTGGAGTAACTATAGATGGCTTCTCCTTGATTGTGCAACACGGAATACAGGGATCAAAGGGAAGACGCCAAGCGTCTTACTTGTTGCTGTAAATTCCTGCTGTGTATATACTTTTGACATTTTTGATGGCTCTAACCATGGTCTTTTGGCACTTTGCACTACCATAAAGAGTTTCTCATTGGTCGTTCTATTAATTAGTATTAATTATTTTAACAAAGCACAGAACACTTTGAAATCAGTTTTGACCAAGTTGACAGCTATTTTAACTAAGTGGCATGATGATTATTGAAATGATTTTATTTTGATCACAGGGGATTTCAACTTAGACTGCTTAGTGTGACAAATCTGGACAATGTTTTCCTTCTCCCCGGAGGGAAGTCACTTCCTTTGAGGCTAGGGAGGTGCGCCTGCAATGCAAGACCCGACCTAGGGGTTTGGGCATGTGGAACCTTACTTGGAGTGACTCCCCTCTTGGGAACAAGCACTTCCATTCCAGATCTGAACTCCCAGTCCAAGCCACCTTGTCTCCATATATGGATGTCAAAAAGACTTGAATATCTATTGTAACAACTATATTCCACAGAGATCCTTCTTTACCTCTATTGGCTACATGTAATGCTGACCACATCCTGAATGCCATGGTCAAAAAAGAAGGACACTGTTCCATTTATTCCTGTTACAAATGGATTTGTAAAGGGACGAGAGACTCCTACGAAAGTAGGAGAACCGTAACACAGAGTCGATCCTCCGCAACATCGATGTCTTGGAAGGGCGGAGGCACGCTTGGCTTCAGAGCCAGTGGCAGCGAGGAGAACGCGCACATTTCTAGACTAATGCCTGAAGTTGGCATTCTACCTGACTGAGGAGCAGAGGTTGGAGAAGAGGCAGAGACGGCAACACACCTCTCTTGTCTGGTGGCATGACCATGAAGGAGCTGTGGTGGGCAGTTAGGCTGGTAACGGATGATGAGATCAGATCGTATAAGGGAGCCAAGGTCCTCAAACTTAGCACAAGTTGGACAGTAGCTATCGAGACAAGTAGCCATGAGGAAAGCCAACAAGGTTATGGGAGAATGAGTAACCCGACGGAGATCGTACCACTGTGAGGTACAAACACATTGAGCGAAGGCAAGAATGATCAACAAGGTTAAGGAAGCCTGGGAAACTTGATGGAGAACATGCAGCTACAAGGTACGAACATTGTGAATAACGGCTGTGAAAGCTATCAAGGTTACAGGAGCTTGAGAAACCCTAGTGTGTAAACACCCTATAAAAGAGGGATTGAGAGGGATACATGCATTGTTATTAGCGGCTGTGAAAGCTATCAAGGTTGAAATGGGTTTTGAGAGGGATTCAACCATTATGAATAATGGCTGATTTACCAGGGTGGACAGCCACCCTATGTGAAATAACTTGGCTAAAAGAAAAACCACCTGTCTGCGGATTACAGGACTTTGGGGTTTAATTGTTTTTATTTTCCAGCAATCCTGGTGGAATGGACATGTTTACACCAAGAGACAATTTTATTTGTTAAAAGGAGAGCGTGAAACCCATAACTTGATACAAAGACTGCATTCATATGGGCTTGGAGGGTGTGTAATGCATCACACCTTGGGAAAATCCCTCGCTTGTGATTGGCACTACATATAACTCCAAGGCACAAGAAGGTGGGCCATACCACCAAATTCAATCATGCCATGGGGACCTTGTTTTGCACTAGAAAGAACTAGGGATGGCAATGTTTTCACCCTAAGACCTTCTCAGTGGGCGATTATCATGCATTCATCTAGCAATTCGATCATCTGTGAAATGTAGCACTGCTCCATATACCTAGATGGAACCAAGGATGTAGACATTTTTGTTTGTACAGCTGATCCATTTCTCCTCTTGTACACCGCACCTTCCCAATTTAGGGGAAGACACAGGCTCAGTCCACACACCCAGCACTCACATATAACACAAACGCTATTGTACAACACCTCTGTCATAAGAATGTAGCTAATTGTAATAACAGCAATTCGAACTGTAGCTTGCCACTTAACTATCCTTAAACACAATCCTTCCCCTTTAGTTCATAGTATACCTCGGTGGCGTCCATACACACTCCATTCAGACATGGGTGACTAGCAGGGTCTTGGCCACCCTCACATAAGTTTAATGGCTGAAATGCACACACGCATAATAGCACCTCCCAATTCTCCCAAATTCTTGAACTTTGGTCCCTCAGAGGCATTCAACCAACAGCGTGCTGGGACCATAATTATGGTGAAAGGCACTATACAAATGACAGAGTGAATGAACGAATGAACAAACGAACGAACGAACGAACGAACGAACGAACGAACGAATGAATGAAGACTACCCTGCTGTGAAAAGGAACTTTGAAGACTGAGAACAAATCAAGTATAAGTTGGGCCAGGCAGAAGCCCTGCTGAGGCTATTCTCCAAAGCCTCCCCTTTTCCTTTTTAATTAGATTTTTTTCTAAAGTGGTCGGGCCAGCTAGTTGGATAGTATTCGTACCGAAGAACTTTATTTTGGACTTTAACGTGAACCCTTAGCTTTTCTTTTGTAAAATAGGGAACTTCCATCATAGTGATGGGGCTAGTTAGGTGTTTTAGTTCTTTTGTTTTAAGAAAACTCATTGACTATGACCCCCTAATAAGGATTTAACTCAATCTCTGTCACAATTATAATCTGAAATCCCATGCCAGAGGTAAACAGTGACTTTCCGTCTTCAAAGAATGGAATTTGTTTGGGCTAAATGGGAATGTGCAGGGTGATCAGGGCCAGTAAAATATCAGCTCGCGAAAAGTGCAACATTAGCATTACAGTTTCGTCACCACAGAAATTTCATCCGTTTTTGGCTGTTTTTGCATGGAGCATTCCCATGTCAGTTTTGTGTAGCACAATGATAAACTTCACAAAGGTCTTTTTTTCAATCCGTGTTAGTGTCATGCATAGACACGAGAAACTTTGTGCAGTTTGTTTCAAATTGTGCTAGTGTCACTCAGTGCCATGAGAAACTTTGCAACATTTTTTGATTTGTGATAACTTTGTGCAGGTCTTTTTCCAATATGTGTTAATTTTGTGCAGCAGTACAAGGAACTTTGTGCAGGCCTTTTGTTGATCTGTGGTAGTTATGTGCAGCGGCACAAGAAACTTTACGTGGTTTTCCATGATATGTGCTAGTTTTGCGCAGCGACATGAGCAGAGGCGTTGCTGGGGGGGACTGAGGGGGCTATAGCCCCGGGTCTTTTGGTTGTAGCCCCGGATAAAATCTCAGGGACTACAACCAAAAGACTAGCTAGTCCCGAGTCCCGACAATCCCAACATTAGTGTAGCCCCAGATCTTTTCCAGACCTAGCAACACCCCTGGACATGAGAAACTTCAAATGTGTTCAAACCACGCTAGGTTCCGGCAATGGGCAAGGAAACTTTGCACAACTTTTTGTTCGATTTGTGGTATGTTCGTGCAGTGGCACGAGAACTTAGCACTGCTCTGTTCAATATGTGCTAGTTTCACGCAGCAGCACAAGAAACGTTGTGGCATTCTTTTCAATCTGCGCTAGGTTCGTGAAGCAACATGAGAAATGGTACGAGAAACTTTGCACTGCTCTTTTCGATATGCACGGGTGACAGACTGACAGAATGCAGCGGAATGCATCAAAATCTTATACACTTTGCTTCAGTGGCTGGCTGAACAGAGTTTCATATTTTTCCCCAGCCAAAATCGGGAGGGAAAGAGCACTTGGCACAGAGACCCTCTACATTCCTGTATTGATTGTAACTTTGTCTCAAAGGGGTTTTTGCATACATGTCGTTACTTCTCTGTTGAGGAGGGAGTACCTAGTGATCACCAAAAGCTATGTGCCCTCTTTAATGGCGGGCCCCTGACCCCTAAGAAACACATTATTCCAGAGTTGCCAGTTTCTACGAGACTCAATAGATTGACTTGGAACCCACGTACTATTAACACATTTAGTTATAAATGATTGTTAAGTCAATATTCATGTTCTGTGGAGTCAAGAATAGAAGCCTTGGACCCGTTGAATTTTTTGCCATTTATGAGGAACTCCATAGTTATGAAATACGCTTCCACGTCTCGCTTATCCCACTGTTCTAAAAATAAAATAAAGATGTTAGGCGTTAGTAAATTCATTGGGTTGGTCCCAACTAACTTCTCAAGAAAGCCCCATGTTGGAGTCAGTCTGGTCAGCAAACTATTCAAACGTATATGCCCAACCAGTGAGCTTTATCCCATTCACTCACATTAACGTGGCATGGTGCCTGAAGTTTGATGTAGAGGACATATGCAAGTTCAGTAAAAGGAGAAGCAAGTCCTCTGCCCCAGGCTCTAACTGTTTATGTAACAGGTACTTTAAACAAGTTCCAATCATGTGGGCTAACATTCCACCAATTTTCTTTCGGTCCATTCTTGAAGAGAAAAAGATCCCAGCCACGTGGGAATCCTTACAGATTGTGCCTATCTACAAAAGGAGGGATGAAACAAATCCCATGAATTATCAGCCGATTTCCCTCCTAGTCGCGGACTCCAAAATCTTCTTGTCTCGTTTACTGAGGGAATAAAATCAGTGGGCAATTTTGCATAACATCGACCTCTAATTGACCTTCGATAAGGTAAATATGAACATTCTATGGGCCAAATTGCATTCGTGGGGTGTCCCTAATCATTTATTGAGCATTTTAATCCACCTACACACGGACACCAACCTAAGAATCAGATTAAACCTTTCTGGTCAAGTTTCCTCACCAATCACAACTCATAGAGGATTGCGTCTGGGATATATTCGGGCGCCTTTTATTTTTAATTGATATCTCTCTGACGTGGGCGGTGTACTCTCTAGGGCTTCTTTTATATCTACAAAGATGTTTAACAAAAAATTAGCTTGGATTTCCTATGCCGATGATGTTATCCTTTTGGATTGCACTCAAATAGGTCTGCAGCAAATTCTTTCCACTTTCGATCAATACACAGTGGCAAATGACCATGTCATTAATGCTAAGAAGAAAAGGTCTTACACTTCCCTGCTGGTCGAAAGTGGAATAGACATAATTGTTGGCTATCTGGCCATAGATTTGAAATGGTCAATGATTTAAAATACTTGGGATTCATTATCTTAGCACAGCCTAACAAAAAATCCCAATTTAAAGCTTCCCATCTTTTGACTGAAATGAAACACTTTCATACAAAATGTGGCACATTTTCACTCTTGCCGCTACTTAAATTTCATTAAATGAAAGTGGTGCCCACTCTAATCTATGGACTCGAGCTCCACCATGTGTGACTGGACCTTGAATTGACTGCACTGGAGGATTTCTTGTGGAAAAGGTTTTAATGTTGCCTAATGGAACGCCAATGCCAGCCATTCGTTATGAGTGAAGAATTATTTCCTGGAACATGCATCTCGCATGGCAACGACTGCTCTTGTGTAGGAAATTCCTGGAACTTCCCTGCTCCTCAGTGTTTCCTGATTTTCCCTGCACTAATGCTTGTTTCGTAAATCCTTATATTAATAAATACCATGATTTGTTGTCATCCGACTGTTTAAATCTGTTTGACAATATGGTTAATCCTTTTATGTATACAAAAAAGCTTCAGTGGCATCACTGGTGTTTGACAACCTGCATATCTGATAAACTCTCCTTCTCCAATGTTCAGGAACACAATCCTGAGATTTAAATTAAGGGCCTAATTCACATAGCATTTTTCAATGGGATTGCACCATTATAGAAGGCTTCTGTGAATCAAGCCCTACATCTTTTGCAATATCACCGAGAATTTGAGTTTATGGGATGGCTTGAATAGCTTGAGCCCTTTATGTCAATATTGTTTACAGCACTAGGAGTGACTACAGCAAAACACAGGAGGTGATGGCTGCAAGGTTGTGAATTAATCTTAACCTCTGGCATTGCTCTGGGCAATCCTCAAGACCATCATTATTTGCCTGCCATGCCATTAGAGAAGGAGAAATACCATATGTAAATCAGGCTTGGACCTACCCCAAAGGGGGCAGTCCAGCCCGAACTGCTAGCTCACATCCCTTATGCATGAGACCACAAGGGTAGAGGAGATCCCAAATGCAACCCGCACTCCAACCGTCGATTTTGAAGTACCAGCAACGTTCAAGCCAAAATATGTGACGTATGATGAGCAAATAAACCAGCAGAGAGCCCCCGCAGTGGGGCTCTGTCCAGTACTTATCAGAAGAACAGCACCTATTGAAGTACCAATACCAAGGAAACCATGTAGAGTAAGGTACCAATTGAGAAAACCATATCAACAAATTAATCGAAATGAAGATCGTCTAAGTACAGTCCCTGAAGAAACCAAAAAGGTCTTAATGGAAGATGAATGGTGACGACACGAGAACCCGGACTGATTGACATATAGAAGAAATGACAACCAGAGAATGACATAAAGAGATGATAAACGCCGTTGGCGAGGGATATCGTGAACCCAAAGTGAAAGGACGATGTCAAATGTAAGAAATTTAAGCCATGAGCATGATGAAGATATTCAACCAGTTTATGCATGTACATATGCTTGGAACCGCAAGAAAGCTAAGAAAATCATGCGGTTTGCTATGCTTAGTAGAAAGATAGTGAGGCAAGCGCCACTATACATATCTACCTCAAACGAAGAACGTTATATAAGTATACTTCCACTTTGCACAAGAAGCAGAATTAACCAAAGGTTACTAAAGGCCACACGAGGAGAGCTTTGTATTAAACAAATTGAGAATAAACAGAAACAAAACTCAGCAGAGGCAAATCGTGCCAAAAAAGCCAAGGTCATATCAGTAGAATAGACGAACAGTAGCTACAATTAATTGAAGCTAAGAACAGAATATCCTGCTTCTGAAATGTCAAGATAAGAAAATGAAGGCAGATGGTGGGTGAAACGAAAATCAAATACACAAATTACATGAAGAAGAAGCAAATTCACGGTGTCTGAATTATGTGACCGGCCGAACAAGGAGAAGTGAGACCTTCACACCTACGCATGGCAACAGGCCAGACGAAGATATCAGAACTTTTTCCAGACAGAAGATGCAGTCTGGAGGCCAACCACAGTGAAATAATTGACACATGGCCACTAAAGTGATAATTGATTGTAACAATAATTGGAGGAAGGCCGGGGGAGCTAAGGGGCACCCTGCACCTGGCCGACCATTCTGCGTGCTGCTAAGCAAAGTGGAAAAGTATGAGTGGGGTTGATGACAACCCAATCACAATGGACCAAGTAATCTAGGGTCCTATAGTTAGTAGAACCAATAGGACGTTGTACTTTTAGTGACGTCTACAGTAGCCATTTTGAAGGATGGGCTTAGATGCCCCAGCTGACAGTGTTTACCCAATCCCCTTACTCCGTTACCATATACAGATATAGTACCTTTCCTGAACCAAAAGAATTGCATGCCAACTTTTAAGTGTTAGACATCAATCATGACGAGTTTTTAGTATAAATGTTATGTTTTTTATGAAGTTTGTTGGAGTTGTGAAGCGAGAGAGAAGATCACACATCCGCTGATATTCATGAGACTCCCCATTTTTTGTACTTGTCATTAAACGGACTCCCTTTGCCAAACCGTCGAGTTGTCATTATTGATTTGGTGTTGGAGTATTAATCTGCACCCCTATCCATCTCAAGGGTGCTGCTATCTTGTCTTAAAGTGCTTCTGGGCAAACCCCGACTCTATGGGCCGGTTGGGGGTCCCATAGCACACTTGGTAGCAGAGATCGGATAGTTATCGATTATCGATTAGGATAAGACACCCCTTGACCGTCGACATAAAGTAACTTTATGTCCTCTGCAATATCACGAGTCCTTTGCCATCCGGCTGAGTAGACCGTGAAGCTCCCCGTAGACATTGGCTAGAGTAAAAAATAGAATCTGCTGACAGAGGTCTGAAGGGACCTGTGTTAACCCCTTCCCACTCCTACGGGCAGCTGAGCGAGCGAGCGGCAGGAGAGGCGGTCGTGAAGGCAGTCATCCCGAGCACCCAGAGAGGAAACATGTGAATGGTGAGTGAAAAAGACTAAGGGCCTCATTACGACCCTGGCGGTAATGGGTTAACGGCGCCATAAAAGGATGCGGCGCTGTTAACCCATTAGTGCCTTACTACGAGGTCCCTTTGCGGGACCCGACCTGAATTGCTGGTCTAGACCAGTCGTTAAAGTAGGGACCCGCAAAGGGACCTTGGTGCTAAGTACAGTACCGCAATTTGCAGTACCGTACTTAGCACCTTCCCCAGTCCCATTGAGCCCTATGGGGCAAAAATGTGAATGGGGAAGGGCCAATGTTCAATGGGGAATTACAGCCCCACCAACCTTGGAATGGGGTGGTAATTCCCCATTAAACATTGGCGGACTCGTTACGATACCGACACCAACCATGGTGCTAATAGCGCCAAGGTTTAGCGCCAGTATCGTAATGAGGGCCTAAATGTTTTGGCAAAAGGGCATGCTTTAGAACAAGTGAGGGAAAGGTAACGGAGGGAGGTGGGAAAACAAAATAGAGGGGTCATTTTGAATTGGGCGGTAAGGGATACCGGGCATCGGTAAGTAGACCGGTGCCGGTAATCCCTTACCACCCAATTCCGAGGTCCCTTAGCAGGAACTGTAAAGGATGTGGGGTCTGACCACACGTCCTTTACGGGTCCCGCTAAGGGACCAGGGCGCTAATAACAGGCCTGCTATTCTCAGGCCCGTTACTAGCGCCTTCCCATTCCCATTGAGCCCTATGGGGGCTCAAATGGGAATGGGGAATGGTTGGTTGAATGGGGACTTTCCAGGTCCTCCAGGGTTGGAATGACCTGGTAAGTCCCCATTCAACCAGGCTGGTACCGGACCCGGTTTTGGAGGCAGCCATGGCGCAAATAGAACCATGGCTACCTCCACACTCTGAATGAGGCCCATAGTGGGGAAGGAAATAGTGACTTAAAGGGTGAGTAAAAGTAGTAAAAGAGAATACCGGGGAGGATAACCGAGAAGAGAGAGGATACCGGGGAGGACACCAGAGAAGAGAGAGGATACCGGGGGGACACCCGAGAAGAGAGAGAATTTGCCGAATTCCTACGCTTTAAGATAGCGACTAGAGGAAACTTGCATCCATAGTCCTGAATAAAGAGGAACAAATAGGTCACCACGGCGGTTAAAGATGCCAGTGAAAGGGATGAGTTTAAACTCCATGTCGGGGTAATATTAGAATTTAACAAGAAGAGATGTGACCTAGCAGTTCGGGCTGGACTGCCCCTTTTGGGGTGGGGCCATGCCTGATTTGCATATGGTCTTCCCGTTCTGTAATGGCTTGGCAGGCGAAGAACGATGGTCTGGAGGGTTGCCCCGAGCAATGCCAGTGGTTAAGATTCAGTCTAAACCTTCCATCCATCACCCCTTTGTTTTTGCGTTGTCACCCCGAGTGGGACGGGTATGCCCAGACGTGAGTCCCGTGCCTGCTGGGCCTAGAGACCCAAGCTACTCCTCACTGATGAGCCCCAACAAGGTCGAAACATGTTTGGGGATGCTTGTGGTCTCGTGCAGAAGGGATGTGACCTAGCAGTTCGGGCTGGACTGCCCCTTTTGGGGTGGGGCCATGCCTGATTTGCATATGGTCTTCCCCTTCTGTAATTGGCTTGGCAGGCGAAGAACGATGGTCTGGAGGGTTGTCCCGAGCAATGCCAGTGGTTAAGATTCAGTCTAAACCTTCCAGCCATCACCCCTTTGTTTTTGCGTTGTCACCCCGAGTGGGACGGGTATGCCCAGACGTGGGTCCCGTGCCTGCTGGGCCTAGAGACCCAAACTACTCCTCACTGATGAGCCCCAACAAGGGCGAAACATGTTTAAGGATGCTTGTGGTCTCGTGCAGTAGGGATGTAACCTAGCAGTTCGGGCTGGACTGCCCCTTTTGGGGTGGGGCCGTGCCTGATTTGCATATGGTCTTCCCCTTCTGTAATGGCTTGGCAGGCGAAGAACGATGGTCTGGAGGGTTGCCCCGAGCAATGCCAGTGGTTAAGATTCAGTCTAAACCTTCCAGCCATCACCCCTTTGTTTTTGCGGGGTAATATTAGAGCCAGAGGTCTATGTAACCAGCTGGAGTTTGTCTAGTCTATGAATGTCTGTTTTACGTGTTATTTGTTGTGACGTCATAGGATGACATTTTTCCTTCGAGGAACTTGCATAAAAATTGGATACTTGAAATATTGTAGAATACAATCTGATGTTTATTGAGTAAAATAAAAGATATAACATTTTGTGAGCTTGCAACGATTGGTGCTCACTCATATTGTTGGAATTGTTTAAGTAACGAAAGACATTAACAACTGTTGTATAAAGAGAAAGCAAACAGATTTAAATATGGAAGACATGACTCCATTAGTACACCTGTGAAAACAGTTGCCAAAACATGCACCTAATCTGAAAATGTACAGTGCAGAATGGGTTAAAGGAACCGCAAACAAAATGTTTATGCCTTGGCCCCGGAGTGGATCGTTATCTGAAATGGTCCTGCAACACATGACGACATACTTGCACACCACACCCATGGGCAAAAAGTTAGACAAACTCCTAGCTAGTCTAGAGTTGTGGAAAATGTACCAACAGGATAAAGAGGAGGAGCCGCCATTAGATTGGATACTTAATGTATGCTCAGAGGGGCGTGAGACGGCCTCAGCTTCACCCGCTTAGAGAACTTAGGGATAAGGAGAGACGTGAGAACGAGAGAAAAGACCAGACACGAGCAAGTACATCTCTCGACACGGAGAGAGAAGGCAAAAGATGGAAAGGAAATGAGGATAGAACTGATGAGATAGCATTCACACTAAACAAATGGATGGGAGTGCAGATTTTATTGAAACTTGATGGTAAAGGCATAGATGACGTAAAGAGAAAAGAGAAGGTAAAGGAAAAAGGATTGAGAGACAAAAGAATAAGGAAAAAGGATAGGCAGAGACGAGAACAGTTATATTGCGAAGAGCAAGAAAGGCAAAACGATCGTAAACAGAGAGCAGCAAATGATCAGGACAGACAGGAGCAACGAAGGATAGAGGAAGAACAAAGGATACGGGAGAAAAGAATAAAGAGGCGAAGGGATGAGGAAATCCGAAGGGCAAATGAACATAGAGACGCAAAGAAAGAGGAAGAAGATAGGGTCAGAGAAGAAGCGAGGAAGCACAGAGAATTCGATGACCATGTAGAACGTAAGCGAAGACAGAGAGCATGTGATCTTGAATATCTGGAAAGAGAGGTTAAAAAACGTGAGCCAATAATAGGCTGGGAAGATATAGAAGAATTATTTCCTGAGTACGATTCAGTACTAGGCATGTCTAGGGCGAATATTGAGGATGACCTCGACACCAGAAGCATCGGAGAGACAATCGATAGAATATATGATGAAATGGGGCTAGAACAAGTACCCCAAGGGGAGGGGGAGACGAGCACCTGGAGAGAACTCAGCTTTACGATACTGAGGACGTCTCCCGAAGCAATGGAAATAAAGAAATGTCCCTAGATAGGTTCAACATAAGTAGGAGCAAAGAGGATGCAAGAAGTTGCATGAGTTGGGCACAGACAATGTCAGACACCGAAAGAGAGGAGCATGAAGAAAAGGAGGAAGAGAGAAGACGCGAAAAGCAATTCTCTGGAGGGAAAGGGATAAGATGGTTAGATTCTAGTGGGTCTGCACCGAGAGCATCAGGATCAGCCAAGCAGTCAGACCGACACAAAGAAGTATCTCATGGAAAGAGGGGGGTGTCTCGACCACCCTATGTGAGCCGGCTAAGGACATTGCCCCGTAAGCAGCGATGTGGGAATATTACTCCTGCAATAGACAGAGAACAATGAGAGAAGAAAGAGAGGGCTATGCGTCCCAATTTCCATTGCTTGAGAAAGGTGGAACGAGACCACAGTATAGTTATGGCCACACATGGATCAGGAAATCCTGAAAAATAACCTTCCAATGTTGACATCGGGAGCTGGAAAATGGATACACGAGCTAGAAAAAATGGGAGGGAACACATTAGTGATAGGGGATATCAAAGGTCTCTTAATCGCCATAGAAGGTGACAGAGCAGACCGTGTGTGGACACGGGCAGGTTACCCTGGTGTCACCACAGTTAATACCGCGCATGACGGAGCTCCATTTAACAATTGCAGAGCCGTGGTATGGAAAGCATTATGATTGCTATATCCGGATACTTCCGACATGGGAGCTATCATGACTCAAAAAATGAAGGAGTCAGAAGACCCGTTGATTTGCATCCAGAATTTCCAAGACGTGTGGGTACTCGAGACTCGGGAATCTTGGGGCAAATCTATACCCGTGTTCTACCATATATTCTGCCAAGGGCTGCCAGATCCAGTACAGAAACAGCTCAAGAAATTGGTAGGAATCGAGGCCAAACCGTGGTCGGAAATACAGCTGTCCATCGCACATTATTGCAGGCTACTGCAAGAAAAGAATCGCAAAAAAGAAGCTGCACGAAAGGGTGAAGAGGCAAAATTGGTGCAGAAGAAATTGTCAAAATATGCCCTTGAAACAGCAATGTAACTTGCACAGACGGATCGAGCATGCAACAAGCCAATAATCCACAGCAGAATAATCAGGGCAATATGGGGTTTTAGCCCATGGGAAGAGGATTCAGAGGAGGAGGATGGCAGAGTAATCAGGGAGGTTTTCAGAATAATCAAGGAGGCTTTCAAAACATGCAAAATGGCAATCAAGATATGTCAAATGGGCAAATAATCAGACAACCGCCAGTATGTTGGTTGTGTGGAATGACAGGGAATCTTGAACGCACATGCATAAATCAGGGCATGATGCAAAACGACCAAGGAACAAGAGCATGTATGGTAAATCCACCTGTGTTTTTACAGCAGGAAGGAAATGGAGTTGCACAGAATCACATGGTGCAACAACAAACGCCAGGATCACAGCAAGGCTTGCAACCTCAGAATTCGATGAGTTTTCCACAAGGACAGTCGCAACAGTCGCCGATGCAACTGTCACAGAGCGTAAGTGCAGGACAGGCTGCGAACCCTGCAATGAGGAGTAGCACTGGTGATGGGGGTAGTCCATTCGCACAGGGTGGGACAAAATTATATATGGACTAGGACAGATCACTGGGAACCCTGATGTGTTCTATCCTATCAGTGACACCAGACCCTCACCAGGAACCAAGGGTGGATGTCGTTATAGGGGATAAAGATTATTCCTTTTTAGTTGACACGGGTGCAACACGTTTGTGTATATGTGAAGGCAAGTTTTCCTTGTCCAGCGATGCTATAAATACTGAGAGTTTCACAGGAGCTACAAGTCATGATCCTTTTACAGACGCACTTGCAGTCTGTATAGGAGAATGTGATATGAATGTACCACTATTATATTCACGACAAACCCCAGTAAACATCTTGGGTCGAGATTTAATGACGAAGTTAAACATGACAATCTCGTAATGAACGTATGCAAAGTGATTAGAGCATACGCAGGACACACAGCTCAGAGGGCTGTACCATTGGGGCCCGAAATATTTGCATATGGAATACGTGTGCTAATGGCAGG